>NW_024081303.1:351508-393173 GCF_003009895.1 Hyaena hyaena | reverse complement strand
TTTTTTTTTTTTTTTTTTACAAATAGTTTATTGTCAAGTTGGTTTCCATATAACACCCAGTGCTCATCCCCACAAGTGCTCTCCTCCATGTCCATCTTCCCCCTCCCTCCCCACACCCATTAGTCCTCAGTTTGTTCTCAGCATTCAAGAGTTTCTCACGGTTTGTCCCTCTCCCTCTCCCCCACTATTTCCCCCCTTCTTCTCCCCCATGGTCCTCCGTTAAGTTCCTACTAATCCTCCTATACGTGCAAACATATGGTATCTGTCCTTCTCTGCCTGACTTATTTCGCTCAGCATAACACCCTCAGGGTCCATCCATGTTGCTACACATGGCCAGATTTCGTTGTTTCTCATTGCCATGTAGTATTCCATGGTATAGATAAACCACATCTTCTTGATCCATTTGTCCGTGGATGGACACTTAGGCTCTTTCCATGTTTTGAGTATTGTGGAGAGTGCTGCTATGAACATTGGGGTACATGTGCTCCTATGCATCAGCATTTCTGTATCCCTTGGGTAAATTCCTAGCAGTGCTATTGCTGGGTCATAGGGGAGTTCTATTGTTAATTTCCTGAGGAACCTCCATGCTGTTTTCCAGAGGGGCTGTAGGAGAAACAGGCACCCTCTTACACTGTTGGTAGGACTGTCTTTTGCTGACTGGATATTCTTTCCTGCTTTGTAGAAGAGTGGTTGACAGTATAGTTGTAGGTCCATTTCTGGGTTTTTCTAGTCTGTTCCCTTGATTTGTGTGTGTGTTTTTGTGCCAGTGTCATACTGTCTTGATGACTACAACCTTATAATAGAGCTTGAAATCTGGAATCATGATGCCTTCAGTTTTGCTTTGTTTGTTTTTTGTTTGTTTGTTTGTTTTTTTTCAGGATTGCTTTGGCTATTTGGGGTCTTTTGTGGTTTCATGAAAATTTTAAGACTGTTTTAGCTCCGGGAAAAGGGCTTGTACTATTTTGATAGGGATTGCATTTAATGTGTAGATTGCTTTCGGTAGTGTAGACATTTTAACAATGTTTATTCTTCCAATCCATGAGCACAGAATCTTTTTCCATTTCTTTGTGTCTTCTTGAATTTCTTTCATAGGTTTATAGTTTCCAGAGTACAGGTCTTTTACTTCTTTGGCTAGCTTTATTCCTAGGTATCTAGATGTTTTTGGTGCAACTGCAAATAGGATCAATTGTTTGATTTCTTTTTCCTTTGTGTTATTATTGATGTATAGAAATGCAATGAATTTCTGTATATTGATTTTATATCCTGCAATTTTGCTGAATTTGTTTACTATTGCTAGGAATTTTTTGGTGGAGTCTTTTGAGTTTTCTACTTAAAGTATTATGCCATCTCCAAATAGTGAAAGTTTGACTTCTTCTTTGCTGATTTAGATACCTTTTGTTTCTTTTTGTTGTCTGATTGTTGAGGCTCAGAATTCCAGTACTATGTTAAATAGTGGACATCCTTGTCTTGTTCCTGACCATAGAAGAACTACTCCCTCAGTTTTCCCAACTAAGGATGATATTAGCTGTGGGACTTTTGTATATGGCTTTTATGGTGTTGAGGCATGTTCCGTCTATCCCTACTTTGTTGAAGATTTTTATCAAGAAAGGATGCTGTATTTTGTCAAATGTTTTTTCTGCATCCTTCATCTTTCTTATCTATTAATATTAATATGGTATATCACATATGATTTATGATTATTGAACCATCTCATCTGGCCCTGGACCTTTGTTTTTCGGGGAGAATTTTGATTACTGAGTCAATTTCATTTCTGGTTATCAGTCTGTTCAAAATTTTCTATCTCTTTTTGTTTCAATTTTGAGTTTGTATGTTTCTAGGAGTTTATCCATTTCTCCCAGGTTGTTCAGGTTTGGGGCATATAATTTTTTATTATGTACTCTTTTTAAAAAACTCTTTTTTTAATGTTTATCTATTTTTGAGAGAGACAGAGACAGAGTGCGAGCAGGGGAGGAGCCCCAAGAGGGAGAGACACAGAATCCGAAGCAGGCTTCAGGTTCGGAGCTATCAGCGCAGAGCCCAACACGGGGCTTGAATTCACCATGTGTGAGATCATGAACTGAGCCGAAGTCGGACCTTTAACCAACTGAGCCACCCAGGCACTCCTCATTATGAACTCTTATAATTATTTGTATTTCTTGGTGTTGGTTGTGATCTGTCTCCTTTAATTCATGATTTTGTTTATTTGGTTCCTTTCTCTTTTCTTTTTGATAAGTTTGGCTAGGGAGTTATCAATTTTATTAAGTCTTTTGAAGAGCCAGCTCTTAGTTTTGTCGATCTGTTCTGTTGTTTGTTTGTTTCTATAGGGCTTATTTTTGCTCTAGTCTTTATCATTTCCCTTATTTTGGCTAGAGTTGCTATTCCTTTTTTAGCCCTTTTAGGTTTAAAGTTAGGTTTTGTATTTGAGACCTTTCTTGGTTCTTGAGGTAGACTTATATTACAATATACTTTCCTCTTAGGACTGCCTTTGCTGCATTTCAAAGGTTTTGGACCATAGTGTTTTAATTTTCATTTGCTTTCATGTACTTTTTTATTTCTTCTTTAATTTCCTGATTAGCCCATTCATTCTTTAGTAGGATGATCTTTAACCTCCATGTATTTGAGAGATTTCCAAATTTTTTCCTGTGGTGGATTTCAAGTATCATAGTATTGTGATCTAAAAATGTGCATGGCATGACCTCTATCTTTTTATATTTGTTGAGGGCTGATTTGTAACCCAGTATGTGATCTATTATGGAGAATGTTCTGTGTGCACTCAAAAAGAATTTCTAGTCTACTCCCTTAGCATGGAATGTCCTGAATATATCTGTTAAGTCCATCTAGTCCAGTGTATCATTCCTTGTTGATTTTCTGCTTAGATGATCTGTCCATTGCTGTAAGTAGGATGTTAAAGTCCTTTACTATTATTGTATTATTGTCAATGAGTTTCTTCTTTATGTTTGTGATTATTGATTAATATATTTGGATGCTTCATGTTGGGGTCATAAATATTTACAATTGTTAGATTTTGATAGATAGACCCCTTAATTATGATATAATGGCCTTCTTCATCTTTTGTTACAGTTTTTGGTTTAAATTCTAGTTTCTCTGGGGCACCTGGGTGGCTCAGTTGGTTGAGCATCTGACTTCGGCTCAGGTCATGATCTCAGGGTTTGTGGGTTCGAGCCCCACGTGGGGCTCTGTGCTGACAGCTAGCTCAGAGCCTGGAGCCTGTCTTCAGATTCTATGTCTCCCTCTTTCTCTGACTCTCCCCTGCTCATGCTGTCTTTCTCTCTCTCTCAAAAATAAATAAAACATTTAAAAAAATCTAGTTTCCCTGATATAAGTATGGCTACTTTGGCTTTCTTTTGGCATCCATTAGCATACATGTTTCTCTATTCTCTTACTTTCATACTGTCAGTGTCCTTAGGTCTAAAATGAGTCTCCTACAGTCAGTATATAGATGTATTTCATTTTGTTTTTTATCCATTCTGATACTCTGTGTCCTTTGATTGGAGCATTTAGTCCACTTACACATGGTGATTATTGGAAGATATGAGTTTAATGCCATTGTGTTCCCTGTAAAGTTGGTATTTCTGGTGGTGTTTTCTGTTCCATTCTAGTCTTTGTGGCTTTTTTTGGTAAATGTTTGTTTGTTTTCAGAAAGATAGAGTGAGCACAAGTGGGTAGAAGAAGAGAGAGAGAGGGAGAGACAATCCCAAGCAGGCTCCACACTGTCAGTGCAGAGTCTATTTGAATTTTGATCTCATGAACCATGAGACCATAACATTAGTTGAAATCAAGGGTCATCTGCTTAACCAATTGAGCTGCCCAGGTGCCCCTCTTGTCTTTGTTGCTTTTCGTCTTTTTGTTTTCCCCACATAATATCAGAGTCCCCCTTAATATTTCTTGCAGGGCTAGTTTTGTTGTCACAAGTTCCTTTAGTTTTTATTTTTCTGGGAAACTCTTTATCTCTCCTTCTATTCTGAATGATAGCCTTGCTGGATAGAATATATTTGGCTGCATATTTTTACCATTTAGCACGTTGAATATATCCTGCCACTCCTTTCTGGCCTGCCAAGTTTCTGTGGACTGATCTGCTACAAATCTGATCTATCTTCTCTTGTAGGTTAAAGACTCTTTTCCCCTTACTGCTTTAAGATTCTTTCCTAGACTGTGTTTTTGCGAATTTGGCTATGATATGTCTTGGTGATAGGCAGCTTTTCTGTTGAATTTAATGAGAGTTCTTTGTGCTTTTTAGATTTTGATGTCTGTGTCCTTCTCTAGAATAGGGAAGTTTGCAGATATAATTTGCTCACATAAGCCTTCTATCCCTTTTCTTTCTTTTCATCTTCTGGGACTTCTAATGATATGAATGTTATTCTGTTATAATGAGTTTTTGAGTTCCCCAAGTCTACCTTCAAAATCTGTAGCTTTTTTTCCCTCTTCTTTTAATAATTATATCTCCTATATCACTAAGTCCTTCCTCTACTTTCTCTACTACCCATCCTTGGTCATGGTATTCATTCAGTTATAGCATTTTTAATTTTGGCCTTACTAGATTTTGGCTCTTTTATATCTGTATCAAGGGACTTTCTAGTCTCTTCTATGCTTTTTTCAAACCCAGTTTGGAACCTTATAATTGTTGTTTTAAATTCTAGTTCAGACATCTTACTTCTATCTGTATTGATTATATCCCTGGCCATAATTTCTTCATATTCTTTCTTTTGGGGTGAATTCCTTTGTCTTGTCATTTTGACAAATAAAATAAAATAAATTTTAAAAATAAAAAAAATCAAATAAATGAAGCTACATCCTATGTGTGTTTTGGTCTGCTTAAGAGTAGCTTGATAGAAAAAAAGAGAAAAGAAAAATTAAAATAATTTATTTTATTTTTTTTAAATTTTTTTTAATGTTTTATTTATTTCTAGGAGAGAGAGACAGCGTGAGCAGGGGAGGGTCAGAGAGAGATGGAGATACAGACTCTGAAACAGGCTCCAGGCTCTGAGCTGGCAGTCAGCAAACAGCCCGACGCGGGGCTCGAACCCACAAACCGCGAGATCATGACCCATGCGAAAGTCGGACGCTTAACCGACTAAGCCACCCAGGCTCCCCTAAAATAATTTATTTTAAATAATATTACTTTAAAATAATAAAATAAAATAAAAATTTTGTTTTTTCTGTGTCCAAGAGGAAAAAAACAATAAAAACAAAACAGAAGCAGAAAGAAAGAAAGAAAGAAAGTAAGGAAGGAAGGAAGGAAGGAAGGAAGGAAGGAAGGAAGGAAGGAAGGAAGGAAGGAAGAAAGAAAGAAAGAAACCACCCCAAACAAATCAACAAACAAACCAAAACCCAAATGAAGCTAGATTCAATTTCCCCTAGGTCTGAAAATTTGCAGCACTCTATAATCAGTAGACTAAGCGTGTGGAAGGGATATGTGCTTGTTGTCTGGAGGAAAGGCTTGCTGCACTGCTTAGCAGGCTTTGCCCTAGAGGAGCTATCTGTGCCTGGAGGTCGCAGTGTGTGGTGGGTCTTTGTGTAATAGCTCCATTCTCCACTTGGTGGCACTGTTTTTCTTATAGGGGTCCATCTTAGTGGGCTAATGGTGAAAATGGCTTCACCCCACTCTCTAGTCTCTGGAGTGGAAAGTTTGCAACCTCACAGACTGGAGATTAATAACCCTTTCTGTGTCCCTGGCTTTAGTCGGCTCCCCACCTTCCCCTTGTCTGTAGCTGTAGCTGTTCGTCTCTCAGGTGGTACCTCCCTCCAGAGTTTTATCTCAGGCATAGCTGTGTTTCAAAACCCCAGACTGGTGCTGATCCTCTGGGGTAGGATCTGGCTGCACTGAGTCAGTACCGTCTTGTTCCAGAAAATGTTCATGTGATTCTATAGCAGCAGCAGCTCATTTTTTATGGTAAATTGCAACACACAACTAGTGCCAGGGTTTGCTGCCCTCAGCGGCCCTCTTTGTTCCTATACTGGTGGATGGGGCATGGTGCCTCTGTGTCTTTTGCCTGCAGAGAAGCCCAATCACCTCTTCCAAATGGACTCCAAGCAAGAGAACTGCTTCTTCCTGTGTGACCAGGGGATCCTCAGACCCTGCTTCCTGCCTCTGGGGCTCCACCCTTTCTCCTTGCCAGAGAACCATGGAGTTGCTGAGTGTGGAAACTTCAGACTCTGTGCTCCACTGTTTTTAAAAAACTGGTGGTTTTGAAACCCTCTTCTTTTTCCCTGTCAGTGATTTTGGGATACAGTTTTCTTGTGCAGTCCCCTGTGCATGTTTTCACTCTTTCTTTCTCTCTTTCCTTCTAGCTATGTTCAGGGGGACTGTTATCTTGCAGAATCCAAGGCACTGATTAATCTCCCCCTCTCTCTTTCTCCTCTCTTCAAAAGGAGCTCCCTCCCTTCTGTGGCACTATGGCTCCTCTCCCCCAGTTCACCACTCCACACCATGTACTTGTCACATTCTGTCTCTCAAATTATGCAGATTATTCTGTTAATCTTCATTTCAATTTTCTAGGTGTTCAAAATGATATTGAATTGGCTGTGTTTGAGAGACCAGATGAACTAATTATCTTCTAGACTTCATTGCTAAAATTGGAATATAACATACATAAATTGGCCATATCTTGAGTGCATAACTCAAGGTACTTGTGTATATATATATATATATATATACACCCATGTAACTATTCCCACATGAAGGTATAGAATATTTCTAACACTCCAGAAGACTACCTCATGCCCCTTTCTAATCAGCCATTTCCCTGACACAGGTTGTAGCTGACCTGGCTTTTAATAACAGAGATTTTGCCTATTCTTGAACAAGTTATAAGTGGAATCATATAATAAGCACCTTGTGTGTGTGTGTGTGTGTGTGTGTGTGTGTGTGTGTGTGTCTTCTTTTCTTTAAAATTATGTAGGAGATTTATTTATGTTGTTATGTGTTTACTTTGTTACATATTTTTTGTTATGTATAAATGTCCTTTTAAAGCCAACATTTCCGGGGTGCCTGGGTGGCTTAGTCGGTTAAGCGTCCGACTTTCGCTTAGGTCATGATCTCGCGGTTCGTGGGTTCGAGCCCCGCGTCGGGCTCTGTGCTGACTACCAGCTCAGAGCCTGGAGCCTATTTCAGAGTCTGTATCTCCCTCTCTCTCTGACCCTCCCCTGCTCATGCTGTCTCTCTCTCTCCTAGAAATAAATAAAAATATTTAAAAAAAAATAAAGCTAACATTTCCTTCTAGCTGCAAAAGTAATATATTTTTATAGCAGAGAATTTGGAAAATAGGAAAAAACACTGAAAGGAATATCGAAATGACTTATAACTCCACTCTCCAGAGATAATTATTGTTACAGCTTTTGATTATACTCTTCCAGGCTTTTGTTTTTCCTATCCATATATGATTACTAGGTTTGGATTATGTATACATTTCTATTTTATAACCTGTTATATTTCTCTTAACAATTTATCATAGCTCTCTTCCCTTTTGCGGCCATCGCTGGAGCTGCAGCGGCCAACATGAAGTTCAATCCGTTTGTCACCTCTGACCGGAGCAAGAACCGTAAAAGGCACTTCAATGCCCCTTCCCACATTCGCAGGAAGATTATGTCCTCCCCTCTTTCCAAAGAGCTGCGGCAGAAGTACAACGTTCGCTCCATGCCCATCCGGAAGGACGACGAAGTACAGGTGGTGCGCGGACACTACAAAGGTCAGCAGATTGGCAAAGTAGTCCAGGTTTACAGGAAGAAATATGTCATTTACATTGAACGGGTACAGCGAGAGAAGGCGAATGGCACCACCGTCCACGTGGGCATCCACCCCAGCAAGGTGGTTATCACCAGACTAAAACTGGACAAAGACCGCAAAAAGATCCTCGAACGCAAAGCCAAATCTCGCCAAGTAGGAAAGGAAAAGGGCAAATATAAGGAAGAAACACTTGAGAAGATGCAGGAATAAGGTAATCTTAAGTACGTCGTGAAATAAAAAACTGTTAAAATGAAGAAAAAAAAACAATTTATCATAAACACTTTCCATGTTATTAAACATACATTATTTTACAATACAAAAATATTTTGTATTTTAAAAAGCATTTTTATTAGATACTTTTTGTGTGTGTGGTGATGGGAGAATATGTAAAACATTCACAAGACACAAAATTCAAAAGGTACAAATGGTATGCAATGAAGTCTTTCTCCTATCCTTACCCTAGTCTTCCCCCTCCCCCCACCCAGCCCGAGGACCCAGTGTTACCACTTTCCAGTGTATTCTTCTGGGGCTATTCTGTACACATATAAACAAATATATATTGGGTGCCTGGGTGGCTCAGTTGGTTAAGCGTCTGATTCAGCTCAGGTCATGATCTCATGATTCATGAGTTCAAGTCCCACTTCAGGCTCTATGCTAATAGCTTGGAGCCTAGAGCCTGCTTCAGATTCTCTCTCTGCCTCTCTGTCTGTCTGTCTCTCTCTTTCTCTCAAGAATAAAACAGTAAAAAAGTTTAATATATATATATATTCTGTGCACATATAAACAAATATATTATTTTTTCCCCTTCTCATGTGCAAATGTTAGCATATTGCACTCTTTTGCCCCTTTCTTTTGAAGATCAATCCATATCTTCCATATTGGCATTTCCATGTCAGTATCAAGAGCTTTCTTGTTCTCTAACATATGATAAAATGCTTACTTTACTCATATTAAGTAAAATACAAATTACAGCTACACTGAGAGACCATTTTTCATCTTATTGGCAAAATAAAATGGCATTCTGTGCTGTCAGGGGTATATGGAGATAATAACAATAATACTAGTTAAGCACTATTCTAGACAGTTAACTTGTAATAAATCATTCAGTCCTCACAACAATGCTATGAAGTAGGTTGTTTTTATGCCAATTTTACAGAAAAAGAAATTGATGTACTTCATTTACATAACTTACCCAAGGTGCTCTTTACAATGCTGGGGGACAGTAACAACTATGTAACAACTATGAAGTAGGTTGTTTTTATGCCAATTTTACAGAAAAAGAGATTGATGTACTGCATTTACATAACTTACCCAAGGTGCTCTTTACAATGCTGGGGGACAGTAAACTGATATAATCTCTATGAAGAGAAATTAGGGAACAGCTATCAAAATTATGCATTTACTGTTTGATCAGAATTACACTTCTAGGAACTTATCATATATTCCAATATGTGAGAAATTATACATATATAATGTTATTTTTTGTAGTAGTATTTATAGTAAGAAAATGTCAAGAGCTGAGGTGCCAAAATGAATGTAACAGTCAAGTCTTTCATTACTTAACTGCTGTAGTAATAAGCAAGAGGCTAACCAAGAGAAAGTGGTGGGTTTTTCCAGTGTTCCATTCTTCCCCATGGAACAGCATCCAGTGAGGGTCAGGTGGATTAGTACAGATGGGAGGAGGTAGAGGAAAAAGGGATAGGGAAATATAATACTCCCTAAATACTGAGTCATAGTGGAGAAAAGTGTCTTCAAGGTTCCTCTCCCCATACCCCCTAAGGAAGTCTCAGCAGAAGTGTCTGGGAAAGGTCCCTGATAAAGAGGCCTCCAAATGGAGGTGCCTGGGCTAGGAATGCAGACATGTGTAAGAACATGGTTGGCTGGAGGACATGAGTCTTTGACTGCAACTTCCTCCTGAGATTGCAGAGCACTGACTGTACACCAAATCCGTGGGAAAGGGCAACTTTTCCCAAGAGACTTGCCAGATAAAACCTTTGTAATTGTGTTGGGGCCTGATAAATCACACATAGGTTTTTGGCCAGGAGTCAGATTCATCATGAATATTAGCAACAACTTAAATGTTCTTCAGTGGGGTATTGGTAGAACAAATTGTGACACACCCATACACTGTCTTTCAGTAGCAAAACATGATTTTTAGTGTCAGAAGAGTTAGGATTGTAGCTGACAATAGATGATTTACTTAAAATAAATAATGGAAGAGAGTTTACAACAGATTGAGGGATAGTGCAGCAGCGAGAGCTGGCAATATGGAAGCCATTACTATCCTTAGGCCTGAATGGGCACAGGAGGAAATGGTTATAGAAACCCCCTAAAAGCTGTGGCCTTTGGTAAAGGCACATAGCCACTGACAACCTATGGGCCAGCAGGGAGGGGGCAGGAGGAATAAGTACCCTAATTTCTCCCTTTCCACACTTTGATCAAAACATCTATCTGTTGCTGATGCTTTCCATCTGCCAAACCTAATCTGAAGACAGAGGATAAGGAAGCCTGTTCAATACAGTTTACAAAGATTAAACTTCCAGAGCACAGAGTAATGAAGAAAAGAGTAGAGAAAGTGGAGAAGGGTCGAGATATAGGCTGCAGAGGAAAGCAAAATATCTCAATGATACTTCGTTGTATAAATATATAATTTTTAAATTGATCATCTGTTGTTGAGTAATTAGGTTGTTTCCAGATTTTCTTTTTGCTTCTTATAAACATTCTTTTCTTTTTTTTTTTTACAAATAGTTTATTGTCAAATTAGTTTCCACATAACACTCAGTGTAAACATCCTTTATTTAAATCTTTGCATGCCTATTACTATTTTCATAAGATACATTCATAGAAGTAGAGTGGCTAGGCCCCACTTTTAAGATTCATGATATATATAACCTTCAGAAAAATTTCCCAAACCTTTTTTAAAAACTTTTTTAATGTTTATTTATTTATTTATTTTAATGTTTTTTATTTATTTCTGAGAGAGAGATAGCGTGAGCAGGGGAGGGTCAGAGAGAGAGGGAGACACAGAATCTGAAGCAGGCTCCAGGCTCTGAGATAGCTATCAGCACAGAGCCTGATGAGGGGCTCGAACCCACGAACCGTGAGATCTTGACCTGAGCTGAAGTCGGACACTTAGCCGACTGAGCCACACAGGTGCCCCTGTTTATTTATTTTTGAGAGAGAGAGAAAGAAAGACAGAGTGTAAGAAAGACAGAGTATAAGACAGAGTATCAGAGAGAGGAGACACAGAATCCAAATCAGGCTCCAGGCTCTGAGCTGTCAGCCTAGAGAGCAACGTGGGGCTCGAATCCATGAACCGTGAGATCATGACCTGAGCTGAAGTTGGACATTTAACTGACTGAGCCCTTCAGGTACCCCCAAATTTTCAAACTTTTTAAAATTGAAGTATAGTTGATACACAATGTTATTAGTTTCAAATGTACAAGATAGCGATTTGACAAGTTTATATATTATGCTATGATCACCACAAATAGCTACCATCTGTCACCATACAACACTATTACAAAACCATTAACTGTATTTTCTATGCTGTACCTTTTATTCCTGTGGCTTATTCCTTCCTTAATTGGAAGCCTGTATCTCCTGTTCTCCTTCACCCATTTTGCTCATTGTGCCCTCCCCCATCATTTTGTTCTCTGTATTTATGGATCTTGTTCTGCTTTCTTTTTGTTTGTTTGTTTTGTTTGTTTTGCTCTGTTCGTTATTTTATTGCTCTCTTTTTTTGTGATTGATGATTTTCTGTAGTGTTATGTTTGCTTTTCTTTCTCTTTATTTTTTGTATATCTACTGTAGGTTTTGATTTGTGATTACAATAAGATTCATATATAACATCCTAAGCATACAACAGTCCATGTTAAATTTATCGTCATTTAAGTTTGAACACATTCTAAAAATACTTTTTACTCTCCCTCCAATTTTATGTATATGTTGTCATATTTTACATCTTTCAGTTCATTATTTTCTTATGTCTAATTATGCCCCCTCTTTTTCCACCTAAAAAAGTTCCTTTAACATTTCTTATAAGGCTGGTTTAGTGGTGATAAATTTCTTTAACTTTTGTTTGCCTGGGAAACTATCTCTCCTACAATTCTGAATGATAATATTGTTAAATACAGTATTCTTGATTGTAGGGTGTTTTTTTTCCTGTTTTTTTTTTTTTTTTCCAGTCCTTTGAATGAGTTTCTGCTGAAAAATCAACTGATAACTTTATGGGGTTTGCCTTGTACATAACTTTTTGCTTCTGTATTGCTACTTTTAAAATTCTTTCTTTATCTTTAAACTCTGACATTTTTAAAACTGTTTCTTTTTAATTTTGAGAGAGAGAGAGAGAGAGACTGAGAGTGAGTGGAGGAGGTGCAGAGAGAGAAAGAGAATCCCAAGCAGGCTCCATGTTGTAAGTCCAGAGACCAACGGAGAGCTCCATCTCAAGTACCATGAGCAGGGGCACCTGGGTGGTTCAGTCGTTTGTGTCTGACTTTGGCTCAGGTCATGATCTCATGGTTCATGAATTCAAGCCCCACATTGGACTCTCTGCTGTCAGCGTGGAGCCCGCTTTGGATCGTCTGTCTTCCTCTCTATGCCCCTCCCCGACTCATGTGCACATGTACACTTTCTCTCTCTCTCTCAAAAATAAACAGTTAAAAAGAAGAAGAACCAGTGAGCCTGGGTGATTCAGTTGGTTAAGAGTCTGACTTCGGCTCAGGTAGTAATCTCACAGTTCATGGGTTTGAGCCCCTCATCAGGCTCTGTGCTAACAGCTCAGAGCCTGAAGCCTACTTTGGATTTTGTGTCTCCTTCTCTCTCTGCCCCTCCCCCACTCGTGCTCTCTCGTTCTCTCTCTCTCTCTCTCCCTCTCTCTCTCTCTCTCTCAAATAATGAATAAACATTAAAAAGATTTTTTAAAAAAGAAAAGAACCATGAGATATGAGCTGAACAGAAATCAAGTTGGACACCTAACTGACTGAACCATCCAAACACCCCCAAACTTTGATATTTTAATTATTATGTGTAATGAGGTGGACCTCTTTGGGTTCATTTTGTTTGGAACTCTTTGTGCTTTCTGAACCTGGATGTCTATTTCCTTCCCTAGGTTAGAGATCTCTCTAGTCTGGTGAGCATCTTTATGATCATTGCCTTAAACTCTTTATCAAACACATTGCTTATCTCTATTTCATTTAGTTCTTTTTCTGAAGTTTTATCTTGTTCTTTCATTTGGAGCATATTTCTCTGTCTCCCCATTCAGTTTGCTTTTCTGTGTTGTTTCTATGAATTAGACAGAACATCTACTTCTAAACTTGAAGGAATGGACTTGTGCATAGTCATTCCCTGTATAGATTGTGTTTGCTTGGTGACTTTTATGGCTTGCTGGAGCTGTGGCTGGCATGGAATGGATGTTGTGGGGCGTTTTGTGCTGGGACTGCCCTGATGGAATGTCCAGAGTTGAAGTGGGTAAAGGCTGTGACATTTCTGAGGCTCTCTGTGCAGAGGGTGCCCTAGCAGGGCAGCTAAAGCTGAAGTGAGTGCCAGGTGGGAGATCTTAGGACTTTATGCACAGAGGGCACCTTACCAGGATAGTTGAAGCTGAGGTGTGTGTTACTGGGGTGTTCCAGGACTCTGTGCACAGAGGGTGCCTTGGTAAAACAGCTGGTGCTAAAGTGGGGCACAGGCTAGGGGATCCAAGGGCACTCTCCATAAGGACAGGACAGCTATAGTTCAAGTGGATGTAGGCGGGATGATTCTGGGGTTCTTTGGGCAGAGAGTGCCCTTTTAAGACAGTAGAAGTTGAAGTGGATACAAGCTGTGGTGTCCTGGTGTGAGACAGATGGAACTGAAGCTGGTAGTGCCCTAGCAAGCTGTCTGAAGCTGGAGTGGAGCCTAGAATTTTCAGGGTGCTTTGTGCTTGTTTCACCTCGAGATGATGGCTGGAGATGTAGTGAGTTCTAATGAAGGGTGCTCTGGTAAGCACCACCCTGTGACTGCAATAGTGGAATGGCTGGGGTTGGTATGAGCTAGGGACTCAGTGCTCACTGAGGCAATAGGCTGCTTAGGTCTGCTCCCAGACCTTGCTCTCATTCACACTGTCAAGGTGGAAGGAGAGCATAAACCATGGCACTTGCCAGTCTCTCTGACCTGGAGAGAGTTTCAGTAGCTCCTTCACTGTTTGACAGGGTTCCTTTATATTACAGTTGCTCTTTTAACTGAGGTGCTTTTTTTCCTTCTGTGCCTCAAGACATAGGAATCTGGCCCCCTGTCTCTCTGCAGTACACCTCACCACTGCAATATACAACATCAGGGGTGAGGGTTCTCTTTGTTACTATGTTTCTTTCTTGCCATTCTATCTTTTGTTGTGCAGAAGCTGTTCAGATAGCCCACAGTTCTTCTTTAGGGGGAATTTCTCTATAAATGGGTGTAGATTTGGTGTGTCCTTGAAGGAATGAAGTTAGGATTCTTCCAGCTTGGACTGGAACCCCTTCAGAAAACTCATAACAATTTCCACTCCACCAGGAGAATATGAGTTTGTTTCCTTGCATTCTCACTAACACAAGGTATTATCATTAGTCTTTGCCAATTTAATATAAAAAATTATATTTTACTCTTTTAATATATTTTTTGATTACTAGCTGAACTTAAAAATAAAACAGGTGTTCATTGGACATCTGTGGCAGCTGTTTTATTTTGTTAAATTCTCTGCTCTCGTTTGTACCTCGTGTCCTTCAGTCTCCATAGATCCTCTGTTTTACCCTTTCCAGAGAGAAAACCTTCAATATTTTGTGATAATCTTTGTCACAGTTGCTTGATTAGATTTGGGGGAGAGCTTTGGGGTGTCTAACTCTTTAATTCTTGTTTTTAGTCCCAATTGACACCACCACCCTCCTCTTCCTACTTCCAGAGACGTCTGGCGGTGTTTTGGTGGTTATAGAATATAATTTGTTTTATTCTTGACTTTCTCCACTGCCAGTTTAAGATTAAAATTTCTCAAGTCTTGCAAATAAGTTGCCATTGTCCCCTGTGCTTACATCTTCCTCATTTTTGTGGTGGTTATCTCATTTCCTAATGTGGGAAATAAGCTTAGGAACTCCCCGGGCTTACAAGGCATATAGAAGTACAAAGCCATAGGATGCTCACACTCGAGCTTGGATTAGGACCCTAGGATTGAGCAGGGAGGGGCAAAGGCCCCCAGGATAGAGAAGGGGGTGTAAAGGCACCCAGAATAGAGAGGGGGGCAAAGGCCTCAAATATGAAGATATATGACGTAAGCAAGATTAGGTACTCAGGGCTTAAAGCACCCCCCAAACTAGTACTATAGCAGAAAGCTGCTTTCACAGGAAGGAAGGACCAAATTAGATAAACAGGCAAATAGGGCTATAGACCGCTGCACTGTGGGTGAAGCTGCTCAGAGACGAGATGATTTGTATTAATGCAATCCCCTAACCCTGAATATCTTCAAGACCCTCCTTCCCTCACATCTCCAAGTTAACGTTCACAGTTTCATTGTCTCTTTGTGCACGTCCATTACCATGTTTGTAAGCTATCTGATCCTAACAAAAATGGGGCAAGGACCCTTATTCGGGGCTCTTGTCTTTTCCCTGAAATTAGCCATCTCTCACTTTTAATCCTGCATCCCGCTTCCTTGCTAGACAAGAAAGAACTTTAGACTTAGAGTCTAAGATATTCTGACCTTTTTGTCCTTATAAATTATGAATTAAAAGTATATAATTTACTTTACTGTTATTTTGGTGAGTTTATTTGAGGACATGGAGTTTTAACAAGGTACTCCTGAGTTGAATTGTATCTTGAAGTTGAAAGTGTTTTTTTCGGGCCTTGTTAAGTTGGCAAATACTGCAGGTGTCTCAGATCCAGAAAGGATGTAAGGATAGCTGTTGTAGACCAGAGAGTCTTGAAGTTGCCTCACATCAGTATAAGGAAAGACTCCCCTACTGATGAAAATTTTACTTATGATCTCTTAGAATATCTCTGCACTCACATTTATAAAGGTATTAAGCAGTTGGGTCACTCATGCAAATGCATTTTTGAAGTTGTTTATTTGCATGCAATCTAATTAATAAGACAGGTACATATTTATTATATTCATAATTCAGGTTAAGCCTCTTAGGAACACAGCAAAATATTTAATAACTGACGATGCATGAACACTGACAATCAGAATGGTTAGTGGATGGAGTAGGGTCCTAGGAGGCCTTCTGCTAGGCCATTTATCTCCTGGATCATGAGGTGATCTGGACAACTTGAGAGATCTAGGAAGGGGCAGAGTGAGGGGACAGGGACACTTTTAAGGCTGAGTGCAACTGCTACTTGCCAGCTATTGTGGGAATATTTTTATATTCTATGGTAGATATGGCCATAATGATATACATAGTTAATTATCAGCTTTGAGTCTTTCCCTTTTCCTCCAACCGTGGTGCCCCAATGTGAATTATTTAGGTTGCTGTAGATGTTACTTTACCCTATGTTTTACCTAAATTGTCTGTCACTGCTTTATTTCCTCTACTCAATATCTTTCCCACCTTTCTACGTATGATGGATCCCACCTATTAGACTCAGGCCCTCACCAGTTCTGAGCCAACCATGAAGATGGTGACAGTCTAGTCAATAACATCAGCAATCTAGTGCTTGATTTCCAACAAGAGCCCTGGCTATCTAGGTAATTCCTGAAGTGTAGCTTTCCCTTCAATTCCCCAATTTTGGTTTTATTAGTAGGGTGTACTTCTGCCTCAGTTTCCTACTCTAGTATGCTTGGTATCTGATAACTTCTGGTACAGCCTGTTTCCTTTGATTCCCCTCTCTCCAGTCATTTCCTATACTCTTGTTGCATAGGGACAGATATAGCCTGTAATCATGATAGAGCTCCTATGGAATTTTGACCACACCTGCCACCTCTGTGCTGTTCCTTGCTTCTGGATTACATTCCTTTAGTACTGATGCTCCTTCAACCCACAGCCAAATATTTCTATGCACTTTGGATGCTATATTATAGGCTGTCCAGCTGTTCCACAGGACTATGTTTCATACCTTGGATTGGGCAAATTTAGCACCCTAAAAAAATCAGAGTTCCATTAGCAAGGATGGAGGGAAGGATGGCTGACAAGTTAGGTATCAAATAGCTTTTGGCACACCATACCACATACTGGAATTGGAGGTTCTTAACTCAATAAGACCTATAATATCTAATGATGAAGCTTGCAGTGGGCAAGTGCCACCCAGATACTCAGAACTTCCAATTGGCTTTTTAGTCCCTTTCTCTAAACTATGAGACGACAACCAAAGATTATCATACATTTGAGGAAAACTATACTCACAAAAGAAAGATACCAAAGTGTGCAAACGTAAAAAACAAACTGGAGAAAACAGAGAATATGTAGGGAGAAGAAAAGAAGTTTAAAAATAATCTGTATTCTCAGAAAGATAAGAGAAGATGTTATAATTGTGAAAAAAGAAGAAAACATGATAAAAGAAACATTTAAAGGACAAAAAAAATGACCCCTAGAAACTAAAAAAGATGATCACAAAAATGATAAACTCAATAGAAGGATTAGGCAATAAAATTGAAGACATTTTGAATATAGAGCAGAAAATAGAGGAAATGGAAAATAAGAGAGAAAAGAAAATAACATTATAATGTCATTGTAGCAGATCTAATAGCTGAATACTAAAGATTTCAAAAGAGAAATAAGAACGTGGTGGGAGAAATTTGTCAGTGACAGAACTCAAGAAAATTCTCCAGAACTAAAGGAACCAGTTTCAATCTAATTGTATAAGGTACATCACTGTGAAATTTCAGAACTCAAGGGACAAAGAGAAGATTCTATACATAAAGGTGAGGGGTGAGGCAGAATAATGTCAAATACAATAAGCTAGAAATCAGAATGGCTTCAGATTTTTCAAAAGCTATACTAGAATCTAAAAAGCAGTGGAGCAATGTTTTCAAGATTTAGCCTAGAATTCTGTCTCAATTAAACTGTCAATCATCTGTGAAGTTAAAACAGAAAGATTTTCATATTTTTTGCCTACCATGCACCCTTTCCCAGAAGTTACTGGAGGATATGCTCCACCGAAACAAGGAAGAAGAAGACATAGGGCACATGAAACATACAATACAGATAAGACCAAGGGAATTCTTAAGATTGATGATGAAGGAATACCCCAGTATGAGAGTTATACACCAAGGTATTGAAGGCAACTAGTCCTGAATGGAGCATTTTAGAGCTCTGGAAGAGGCTTCTTTAAGAAGACATAACTGCTAGATGACTTGACACATATAAATGTTTCAAGTCCTGATTCACACTACTGGCAGAAGTTAGAGGTTAATTCAAACTAAGGAAAAAAAGTCAAGGCAGAAAGAAAGCCAAAACTGGATTCAGATCTGGAAGATAGTTTCAGCAGGTTAGGAGGGACATTTATTGATATTTTATTCCTATTGGCTCATTTCTACCTTACTTTTTAAAAAATTTTTTAATGTTTTATTAATTTTTGAGAGAGAGAGACAGCGTGAGCAGGAGAGCGTCAGAGAGAGAGGGAGACACAGAACCCGAAGACAGGCTCCAAGCTCTGAGCTGGCTGTCAGCACAGAGGCCAACGCGGGGCTGGAACCCACGAACCGCGAGATCATGACCTGAGCCGAAGTCGGACGCTTAACCGATTGAGCCACCCAGGCTCCCCATCTACCTTACTTCTTAAGATCAAGTGGCCTTTGATGTCAAGGATATTATAGCTACGGTTTATTACCATTTTCCATTTGTGCCAAAAACATTAAGCCCTTAAACCTTAAGTCTTAAAATTCTGTCAGTTCTATCTAGGTAGTTTCCCCAAACAGATTCAACTTTTTAAAAAATATTGTGGCAGCTCAAACCCTGTATCAGTACTCTGATGCAGGACTCCACAATTCATAGGGATATGTAATTTGGGCTTTTCATCTGTTTTGGTTGTGACCCATTGTAACAGATACATTTTATATTGTGTTCCAGGAAATATACACATGCACAGACACACACAGCACATAATGTGTACATTTGTTTACTTAATCAAACAACACTCTTAGAACTTGTGATGTATTCTCATATTTGGGGGGAGGTTACATTTAAATTAAAAAAAATCTTGGTTATGACTCATTGAATTGATTGTATAATCACTTGCCATTTGAGAAACACCAATTTGTGTACTCATTTTATTTTACAAATGGGAAACAGGCTTTGAGAGGTAAAACATGTCCAAAATCACACAGCTATGAATAGTAGAACTAAGAGCTAGAATTCAGATCTTAGATTTTTAAGATAGCCTGTCTGCTATGGCCTATTATATATCTTAGTGTTTCTTTTATTGCTCTTAGCCTGTTTTCTTTCAGGAAAAAATAATCTATTTATATCTATTAGATTGCCTATCTAGTTGAAACATTTTGAAGGGTACAAATGTCTTTTCCCTAAAGAAACCACTGGATGGTAGTATTAACTTGTGTAATGGTAGACTATTCACCTGAACCAAGGTGAATTCAGATTTGTATGTTTGTATCCCTATTTTACAATGCTTTATAGATTGATATTCCTCTGTGGATAAGTTGAGCTTTATGCCCATCCAAGAAACTGTTTTACATGATTTTACAAGTGGTATACATTTTGTTACTTCATATTTCTCTTTTTTGCATCTGTGTGTAAGAGAGATTTAAAAACAAACAAACATATAGGTGCTTTCAGTATCCTCAAAAAGGCCTTCTTCTTTTGTATTTAATAAATTTTTCTTTTCCATACTCTATTTTATAGGACTTTAAATAATCATTTTTCTGTTATTTCTGTTATTTCAGACTGAAACTTAATTTCTTTTAGTGTGGGAAATCTATTTGGGCCATTTTAGTTTTCTATACATAAATTAAAACTCCAAATGATTTTACATTTATTATCTCTTAGTAAAGAAGATTAATACTTCACTTTATAATACTTTTCTTTAGCTGCAGCAAGGTTGTCAGAGTGATATATGCATGTACTAAGAACTTCTGAGGGAGATGGTCATGAAGACATTAGCTGTTTGTTAGGGTTTCAGGTTAAACAGGCTGCACAATTGAGCCCTTCTTTAACTACAACTTCCTCAAAGGTTAAAACTGGAAGGAAAAGGGAATCAGATGGCTATCCTTGACACTTATTCCCTTTATCCCTCTTTTCCTCGTCTTACTCAAGTTCTCCTTTAAAAAAAGAAGTCAAGGATGTAGGAAAGAAAAGAAAGGGTAAGAAATTTGATGGTTAATTTAAAATTTATTTATGTATTTATGTATGTATGTATTTATTTATTTATTTATTTATTGACAGAGCAAGCCAGGGAGAGGCAGAGAGAGAGAGAGGAAGAGAGAGAATCCCAAGTTGAGTCTGTGTTGTCAGTGCAGGACTGAATATCAGAAGGCAGCTATGCTCACCACTGTACCACCAACGCTGCTCAGGACCAAATGTCAGGCTCAAACTCACAAACTATGAGATCATGACCTGAGCTGAAACCAAGAGTCAGATGTTTAACTGACTGAGCCACCCAGGTGCCCCAGTGATGGTTAATTTTATATGTCAACTTGGCCGGGGCATGGTGCACAGATGTTTGGTCAAACCTTATTCTGGATATTTTGTGAGGGTGTTTTTGAATGAAATTAACATTTATATTGGTAGGTTTTGAGTAAATCAGATTGCCCTTCATAATAGGGAATCCCTTTCTAATCAGTTGAAGACCTTAACGGAATAAAGACTAACTCTTACCCAACTTCTCCACAATTAAAAAGGAATTTGGCCAGTAGACTGCCTTTTGACTCAAACTGCAACTCTTCCCTGAGTCTCCAACTGCTGGCTTACCCATCATATTTAGGACTTGCCAAGCCTCCACAATCATGTACAATTCCTTAAAGTAAATTTCCCTCTTTCTCTTTATGTATATATGCATTGTGTATGTGTATATGTATGTAGGCAGGCATGTATACATATGTTCATCCTTATTGTTATATATGTTTATGTATACACACACACACACACACACATATATATATACACACACACACATGTTCATCTTGCTATTGGTTCTGTGTTTCTGGACAACTCTGACCAAAATAAGAAGTGAAGAGGGGCCTGGTGGCTTTGTCAGTTGAGTGTCTGACTCTTGATTTTGGCTCAGGTGATGATCATGGTCATGGGATTGAGCCCTGCATCTGAGCTCAGCAGGGACCCTCCTTGGGATTCTCTCTCTCTCTCCCTCTCTCTCTGCCCCCCCCCAACTCATGCATTCTCTCTCTCTCTTTCTCTCTCTCTCAAAATATATAAATAAATAAAATTTTTTAAAAAAGAAATGAGGATAAGATAGGGGACTTCAGAATGTTTAACCCAGGTTACAAATTAAAAATTCAAGGAAAGCAAATATAAATACAATTAGAAGAGTGCTGTTCTTTCTCTTATTCCTCTGCCACAACAAGTTATTCTCTGATGCTTTTACAAATGCATGGACTAATTCTGTTTTCTTTACCATTGTATCCTCAGTGCTTACTATAACTTTTGCCCAATTCTAGGCTTTTGGTATCTGTTGGTTGAATGAATGAATGGTTAGGATTCTTAGTTGTACAACAGAGGAAAGGACTGAATGCTCAATGTCACAGGAGCATGAAAATATATAACACAGTTGGGAATGGTGCAAGGTTGAAGGTATTTGGGGGATAAGATGGCTAGAAATAAATCTGGAAAGGGAGCGCTGAGAGTTAGGACTTTATGCTTGTGAGTAGCAGGAAAACATCAAGCAATTTTAAGGTAAAATCATATTCATGTTTGCCCCTCAGAATGATTCCCTGAGTTTTCTGAAGTTTTAGCAAAGCTCAAAGACTTTTATTTTTATTGTGATTAGATTGTTTTAAATCTGAATGTATTTCTTTGTCTCTGCCTGTTTTAAGTCTCACTAGCTAACTTGTTTGTGCATTGACACAGATTGATAAAAAGAACATAGACCTTAGATCTATGTTGAGTCCTGAGTTTAACACTTAGAGGATTATGGTCTTGAACAGCTGCTTTACTTTTCAGCAGCATGATTTCTTCAACTTTAAATGTTGGCATAACCCAGTGTTGAAAAGTCAAAATAATTCCCTTTAAGATCAGAAACAAAAGGAAAGTCTATCATCTGTTTTCTTTCAACATTGTAGTGAAGGTTCTAGCTAATGTGATATGGCAATAAAAAAGAAAAAATAAGAAAAATGTATAAAGACTGGAAAATTAGTCAATAGGCAAATTGTTAAAGTTAATAAAAATGTTTAGCAAGCTAATTTGGCATAATATAAATATGCTAAAAGGTGATTATGTTTTTATGCAATAGCAAAAGAAAGTGTAATTCAATAAAGTTTATAATAGTATTAAGAAATATTGAGTTCTTGGGAGAAACCTAACAAGAAGTGTCTGAGTAGTTTATGGCCGAAATTCTAAAACTTTATTGAAAGACATTAGAGAAAACCTAAAAAAAAAAATATGCCATTTTTACAGATTAGAAGACATATTATTGTTAAGGTTTCACTTATCTCAAGTGATCTGTAGTTTCAGTGCAATTCCAATCAAAATCCCAATTGTATATTTAAACCTGAAGAGCCAGTTCTAAAATTTATGTGGAAATGCAAAGGGTGAAGAACAAGCCATTCCCAAACAAGTATGAATTTGGGGGATTTGCTCTACCAGAATATTAAATACTAAGATTTATAAAGCTGTTCAAAGATATACAAATAGATTATTGGAACAGAATAGATAAATATATCTATGTATATATGAAAACTTAAAGCAAATCAGTGAGGGAAAAAATGATTATTTGAATAAATGATGCAGGGAGAATTGATTGTCTATGTGGTAAAAAAAAATTCCTAGATGCATTATATTTTAGAAACTAATGTAAATAACACTATGTGTCAACTATACTGAAATAAAACCTTTTGGAACAGATTTAAATATGAAAAGCAAAATAATGAAATTGGTAGGAGCAATGTAGAAAAATATCTTAATGACTTGGAGTGGAGAAGGGTTTATTAAATAAGACAAAAGACATAAATCATAAAGGAAAAGATTAATAAATTGAACTATATTAAAATTAAGGATTTCTGTTTATCAAAAGAGCACAATAAGTTAAGTGAAAATATAAGGCACAAACTGGGGGAAGACATTTGCAACTGATTAAACTGATAACAGCTCAGTATCCATGATATATACATATTACTTATACACATTAGTTAGAAAAATATCAATAGAAAAATGGGCAAAAACCTGAATATGCATTTCACAGGAAAAGAAAGCTAAATAGAAAATTAACCTATTAAAAAATGTTCTACCTTATTGGTAGTTAAGAAAATGCACATTAAAACCATATAATGTCACCCATGAAATTGGCAATCAAATAGTGTTGGTGAGAATATGAAATGAGAGGAACACATATATCGTGAATCACAATACTGTAAATTGGCATGACCACTTTGGAATAAAAAATAATGATAAGAAAATGCCATGATTCATCAGTCCCACTTCAAGAGAAATTCTTGCACATTTGCATTGGGGGAGAAGTGAAGAAATTATAGGAATATTCATAGCAGTGTAGTTTGGAGTAGCAAAAAACAAAACAACTCAATCTCCATTAACAAGTATAAGCTTCATTGTTCATGAACAGGGAAGAAGGATGGTATGACTATTCCAAATGTTATATATTTCATGAACACTATCTGCTATACTACCTAACAGAAAGATTCAAAATAACTCAAATTATTTCATAAACCTATGAAATGTTAACATGGCCCATTCTTCTTTCATTAGAGATAAGGAATATGGTGCCAACAATTGGCTGTAAGAGAGGAATAATTTGTTGAATTGAACCTCTGCATTCTGGGAAGTTTGAAGTGGGTGTACAGAAGAAAAGACTTTAAAAAACAAATTCAAAACCAACTTTGAAATCAGTTTGGCAGTCGTTAACTTGCATGCTTATTTTGTATGAATTTCAAAGCTGACTTAAACCCTAATAAAATGAAACCACAAGGGTAATGCAGAGGGTGTGTTCAGTTGTTTTTGAAATGGCAATAGGCTAAATGCCTAAGCAGAGTGCCTTTTCCTCAGAGCTAAATCCAGTTGAGTAATTAATGAATACAGCAGCTGCTGTAGGAGTTGTTCATTCCCCATCCATCAAATTATAGTGGTTTTCTGGTGAAGTCAGAGCAAATGTTTTCTTTCTGTAGTTCACATATTTAACAGTGCCTTAAGAAAGCCTAATTTTACTTGCATCATTGGAGTATTGAATCCTGTTAATCTTTCCTTGTCCATTACTCAGGTAGGAAGTACTTTTCTCTTTCCTTCTTTTCTTTCTTCTTTCTTTCTTCGTTTCCTCCTTCCTTTCTTACTTCCTTCCTCTGTCTCTCTTTCTTTGTCTTTCTTCCCCCCACCCCACCTCTTTCTCTCTTACAGAAAGTGATTAGATGGTTGGGGCTTTGAGCCACGTGATACCAGCATAACCTCCAGGAAAAGTAGTAAACTAAAGATAAGTCCTGACCAGAGATTCAATCAATCGTGCCTATGTAATGAAATCCCGATAACTTTTGGACACCAAAGTTCAGTTAAATTTCCCTGTTTAACAGTTCACAGTGCAGGGGTGCCTGGATGGTTCAGTCAGTTAAGTGTCTAAGTTTGGCTCAGATCATGATCTTGCAGTCCGTGGATTCGAGCCCCAAGTCAGGCTCTGTGCTGGCAGCTCAGAGCCTGGAGCCTGCTTCAGATTCTGCATCTCCTTCTCTCTCTGCCACTCCCCTACTTTGCACTCTCTCTCTCTCTTTCTCTCTCTCAAAAGTAAAAAGCATTTAAAAAATTAAAAAAGCAGTACTCAGTGCAAACTATTGTACATCAATGAGCGTTTTCCTTTTTCAAAAAGAATAAAAGAAAGAGAAAGGAAGGAATGGGAAAAGGGAGACTTGGGGGGTACCTGGGTGGCTC
Organism: Hyaena hyaena; assembly: GCF_003009895.1. Lineage (NCBI taxonomy): Eukaryota > Metazoa > Chordata > Mammalia > Carnivora > Hyaenidae > Hyaena > Hyaena hyaena. The sequence continues at coordinate 368,444 of NW_024081303.1, read as the reverse complement.
AGTCAGTTGAGCATCTGACTTCGGCTCAGGTCATGATCTTGCAGTTCATGGGTTTGAGCCCCGCATCGTGCTCTGTGCTGATAGCTAGCTCAGAGGGTGGAGCCTGTTTCAGATTCTGTGTCTTCCTCTCTCTCTGACCCTATCCCGCTCACGCTCTCTCTCTCTCAGAAATAAATAAAACATTTTTTTTAAGGGAGACTTGGGGTGGGGGAGGGGTGTTGTATTTCATATTATAGAGAAACTATACTGCTGACATTTTAGATTGTCATGTTAAATGAAACGCTAACTTCAAGAGAACAATTGAAGATTGAAGGCACCAGAAACACTTGGCTCCTAGTTCTGGCTCTCACTTTACTAGGTAAGCTGTGATGTTATTCAACTGTTTTCTCTTTCAAAGGCTTGCTTTCTTCATTTGTAAATGAGGCATAGAAATAGAGCCACCTTACAGGATTATTATGTGAATACGTTAGTGCATGTAAAGCATGTAGCCTAGCACATAGGAGGTGAACAATAATCCTTAAATTGGGAGATCTTGGGACCTGAGGTCAGTGATTCATTTGATTTGTCAAGGGTTGCTCTGAAAATGATATTATAAAAGTTTTTATATATTTTTTAATAAATACTTTATTGTCAGGTTGGTTTCCAACAACACCCAGTGCTGATACCAACAAGTACCCTCCTCCATGCCCATCACCCCCTGTTCCCCCACAGCCATCAGTCCTCAGTTTGTTCTCAACATTCAAGAGTCTCTCATGGTTTGCCTCCCTCCCTCTCCACCACCATTTCCTCCCTTCTTCTCCCCCATGGTCCTCCATTAAGTTCCTCCTAATCCTCCTATACGTGCAAACATATGGTATTTGTCCTTCTCTGCCTGACTTATTTCGCTCAGCATAACACCCTCAAGTTCCATCCATGTTGCTACACATGGCCAGATTTCAATCTTTCTCATTGCCATGTAGTATTCCATCATATAGATAAACCACATCTTGATCCATTTGTCAGTTGATGGACCCTTAGGCTCTTTCCATGTTTTGACTATTGTGGAGAGTGCTGCTATGAACATTGGGGTACATGTGCTCCTATGCATCAGCACTCCTGTATCCCCAGGGTAAATTCCTAGCAGTGCTATTGCTGGGTCATAGGGGAGTTCTATTGTTAGTTTCCTGAGGAACCTCCACACTGTTTTCCAGAGGGTCTGCACCAGCTTACATTCCCACCAACAGTTAGGAGGGTGCCCGTTTCTTCACATCCTCGTCAGCATCTAGAGTTCTCTGATTTGCTCATTTTAGCCACTCTGACTGGCGTGAGGTGGTATCTCAGTGTCGTTTTGATTTGTATTTCCCTGATGAGGAGGGATGATGAGCATCGTTTCATGTGTCTGTTGGCCATCTGGATGTCCTCTTTGGAGAAGTGCCTGTTGATATCTTCTGCTCATTTCGTCGCTGGGTTGTTTGTTTTTCAGGTGTAGAGTTTGGTGAGTTCCTTACAGGTGTAGAGTTTGGTGAGTTCCTTACAGATTTTGGATATTAACCCTTTATCTGATATGTCATTTGCAACTATCTTTTCCCATTCCATTGGTTGCCTATTAGTTTTGTGGATTGTTTCCTTTGCTGTGCAGAAGCTTTTAATCTTTATGAGGTCCCAATAGTTCATGTTTGCTCTTGATTCCCTTGCTTTTGGGGATGTGTCAAGTAAGAAGTTGCTGCGGTGGAGGTCAAGGAGGTTGTTTCCTGCTTTCTCCTCTAGGGTTTTGATGGTTTCCTTTCTCACATTCAGGTCCTTTATCCATTTTGATTTTATTTTTGTGTATGGTGTGAGAAATTGATCTAGTTTCATTCTTCTGCATGTTGCTGTTGAGTTCTCCCAACACCGTCTGTTAATGAGGCTGTCTTTTTTCCATTGGATATTCTTTCCTGCTTTGTCAAAGATTAGTTGGCTGTATACCAACTTTGGGTACAGGCCTGAGTTCTCAATTCTATTCCATTGGTCTATGTGTCTATTTTTGTTCCAATACCATACTGTCTTGATGATGACAGCTTTGTAATAGAGGCTAAAGTCTGGATGGTGATACCTCCCGTTTTAGTTTTATTCTTCAATATTTGGGGTCTTTTGCGGTTCTATACAAATTTTAGGATAGTTTGTTCTAGTTTTGAGAAGTATGCTGGTGCAATTTTGATTGGAATTGCATTGAATGTGTAGATTGCTTTGAGTAATAATGACATTTTAAATATTTATTCTTCCTATCCATGAGCATGGAATGTTTTTCCATTTCTTTGTGTCTTCTTCAATTCCCTTCATAAGTCTATAGTTTTCATCATACAGATCTCTTGTATCCTTGGTTAGGTTTATTCCTAGGTATTTTATGTTTTTTTGTGCAATTGTTAATGGGATCAACTGCTCGATTTCTCTTTCTGTTGTTTCATTATTGGTGTATAAAAATGCAACCGATTTCTGTACGTTAAATTTGTACCCTGCAACTATGCCGAATTCTTGAATACGTCCTAGTAGGCTTCCGGTGGAGTCTGTCGGGTTTTCTATGTATAGTATCATGTCGTCTGCGAACAGTGAAAGTTTGACTTCCTCTTTGCCAATTCTGATGCCTTTTATTTCCTTTTGTTGTCTGATGGCTGATGCTAGGACTTCCAGCACTATGTTAAACAACAGTGGTGAGAGTGGACATCCCTGTTGTGTTCCTGATCTCAGGGGAAAAGCTCTCAGTTTTTCCCCGTTGAAGATGATGTTAGCTGAGGGCTTCTCATAGACAGCTTTTATGATGTTTAAATAAGCTCCTTCTATCCCGACTTTCTCGAGGGTTTTTATTAAGAAGGGATGCTGTATTTTGTCAAATGCTTTTTCTGCATCTATCGACAGGATCATATGATTTTTATCTTTTCTTTTGTTGATGTGATGTATCACATGGACTGATTTGCAAATATTGAAGCAGCCCTGTAACCCAGGAATGAATCCCATTTGATCGTGGTGGATAATTCTTTTTATGTGCTCTTGAATTCGATTTGCAAGTATCTTGTTGAAGATTTTTGTATCTGTATTCATCAAGGATATTGGCTGTAGTTCTCTCTCTTTTTTTTTTTTTTGCTGGATCTCTGTATGGCTTGGGAATCAAAGTGATGCTGTCCTCATATAATGAGTCCAGAAGTTTTCCTTCCATTTCTATTTTTTGGAATAGTTTGAGAAGAATGGGTGTTAATTCTGTTTTAAATGTCTGGTAAAATTCCCCAGGGAAGCCATCTGGCCCAGGGCTCTTATTTGTAGGGAGATTTTTGATAACTGATACGATTTCCTCACTTGTTATGGGTCTATTCAGGTTGTCTATCTCTTCCTGTGTGAATTTTGGTAGTGAGTGTGTGTTTAGGAATTTGTCCATTTCTTCTACGTTGTCCAGTTTTTTGGCATATAGTTTTTCATAGTATTCCCTGATAATTGCTCATATTTCTGAGGGGTTGGTTGTAATAAGTCCATTTTCATTCATGATTTTGTCTATTTGAGTGCTCTCTCTTTTCTTTTTGAGAAGCCTGGCTAGAGGCTTGTCAATTTTGTTTATTTTTTCAAAAAACCAACTCCTGGTTTCATTGATCTGTTCAACTATTTCTTTGGTTTCTATATTGTTTATTTCTGTCCTGATTTTTATTATTTCTCTTGTTCTTCTGGGTTTAAGGTGCTCCTGTTGCTCTCCCTCTAGTTGCTTTAGGTGCGCTGTTAGATTTTGCACTTGCTCTTTTTCTTATTTCTTGAAATAGACCTGGAGTGCAATGTACTTTCCTCATAGGACTGCTTTCACCACATCCCATAGGGTTTGGATTCTTGTATTCTCATTTTCATTTGTTTCCATATATTTTTTTAATTTCTTCTCTATTTGCCTGATCGGCCCATTCGTTCTTTGGTAGCGTGTTCTTTAGCCTCCATGTTTTTGGGGGTTTTCCAGACTTCTCCCTGTGACTGATTTCGAGTTTCATAGCGTTGTGATCTGAAAGTGTGCATGGTATGATGTCAATTCTTTTATATTTATTGAGGGCTGCTTTATGCCCCAGTATGTGATCTATCTTGGAGAATGTGCCTTGTGCACTTGAGAAGAATGTGAATTCCATAGCCTCAGGATGTAGAGTTCTAAATATAGCTGTTCAAATCCATCTGGTCCATGTGTCATTTAAGTCTATTGTATCTTTATTGATTTTTGTCTAGTTGATCTATCCGTTACTGTAAGTGGAGTATTAAAGTCCCCTGTTATCAGCATGTTCTTATCTATAAGACTGTTTCTGCTTGTGATTGTTTTATGTATTTACGAGGTCCTATATTTGGTGCGTAGACATTTATAATTGTTACCTCTGGATAACCCTTTAATTATTATATAATGCCCTTATTCATCCCTTGTTATTGTCTTTACTTTAAAGTCCAGTTTGTCTGATATAAGTATAGCTACTCTAGCTTTTTTTTTTACTTCCTGTAGCATGGTAGATATTTCTCCATCTCCTTACTTTCAATCTGAGGGTGCCCTCCTGTCTAAAATGAGTTTCTTGTAGACAGAAAGTAGATGGATTTTGTTTTTTTATCAATTCTGCTACCCTATGTCTTTTGATTGGGACATTTAGTCCTTTTATATTCAGTGTTATTATTGAAATGTATAGGTTTAGAGTCATTGTGTCATTTGTGGGATTCATACTTGTGGTGTGTCTCTAGCATCTTGCATTCCTTGCAACATTTCCCTCACAGAGTCTTCCTCAGGATTTCTTGTAGAGCTGGTTTAGTAGTGAGAATTTCTTTCAATTTCTGTTTATTTGGAAAGATTTTGATCTCTCCTTCTATGTTGGATGACAGGCTTGCTGGATAGAGGATTCTTGGCTGCATATTTTTTCTGTTCATCACATTGAAGATCTCCTGCCATTCCTTTCTGGCCTGCCAAGTCTCAGTAGATAGGTCTGTCACCACTCTGATAGGTTTCCCTTTGTATATTAGGGCCCTTTTATCCATAGCTGCTTTCAAAATTCTCTCTTTGTCCTTATATTTTACCATTTTCACTATGATATGTCATGCAGAAGATCGATTCAAATTATGTCTGAGGGGAGTTCTCTGTGCCTCTTGAATTTCAACTTCTACTTCCCGCCTCAGGTTGGGGAAGTTCTCTGCTATAATTTGTTCCAGGACTCCTTCAGCACTTTTCCCTCTCTCTTCCTCTTCTGGGATTCCTATGATATGGATATTTCTCTGTCTGATTGTATCGCTGAGCTCTCGAACTCTTCTCTCATGTTCCTGGATCAGTTTATCTCTCTTTTTTTTTTTTTATCAGTTTCTTCTTTTTCTATAATTGTGTCTTCTAAATCACTTATTCTCCTTTCTGCCTCTTCAATCCGTGCATTGGACGCCTCCAATTTATTATGTATCTCATTTATTGCGTTTTTTAATTCATCATAACTATTTTGAAACACCATAATGTTTATAGCCATAGTTTCTTTGATGTCCGCCATGCTTTTTTCAAGCCCAGTGATTAAGTTTATGATTATTGCTCTAAATTCTTTTTCAGTAATGTTGTTTATATCTGTTTTGAGCAGTTCTTTTTTTTTTTTTTTTTTTTACAAATAGTTTATTGTTGAGCAGTTCTTTAGCTGTCAGTTCTTCCTGGAAATTTTTTGGAGGAGAGCTCTTTCNTGTCTCTCCTGAGTACGGATCTTTCTTTTTGTTTAAATTTTTAATTTTTTTTTTTTTTTTTTTTTTTTTTACAAATAGTTTATTGTTGAGCAGTTCTTTAGCTGTCAGTTCTTCCTGGAAATTTTTTGGAGGAGAGCTCTTTCGTTTTGTCATTTTGGTTACCTTTCTATCGCTTGTTAGTTTTAGAAGCTTGTTATGTTATCTGCACCTGTGAGCGCTGCTGTACCAAAGAAGGTTCTTTGTCTGTCTAGGGCCTATCCATTCAGAAAGTGTTCTTTGAATTGTATCTCTTGGTCTCTCTTGTTGATACCTTGGTTATTTTATTTTCCTACTCGTAGTGATGTTTGGGACTCCCCACCATGTGTACTTTGGCTTGTTTCTTGAGGTAGCCCTGGAGAAGAAAACAAACAGACAAACACACAGGGAACAAAGGCACACAAATGCACAGACAGATCCAACAAACACGTAAGCCAAAAGGGAAAACGAAAAAGTGAAGAGAAAAGAGGGAGAAGGGAAGGTGAATAATAAAAAAGAAAAATACATAAAAAAGAAAGAAGAAGAAAAGAAAAGGAATAAAGAAACCCAATAGGCAAAGAACAGTTTAAAGCATATAACCAGATTTCCCAGCTACAAATAAATAGCTGGGTGTATGTAGTGCTGGTTGAAGAACATAGAGAAAGAAAGAAATGACAAGGTGGGGATGAGGCAAAATTGGAAATGAAATGAGCAGGTAAAAGGAATAAGAAGCTTTTTGCAAAGAGCGAAAGAGTGGAATATGGTTGGAGAAGAGGAGAAAGAAATGACGATGGTGTTATCCAGAGAAACTATATAGTCCGATTACTGCAGAGAGAAAGAGATGAAAAGGTAGGTAGGTGTAGAATTTACATCTAGAGAATGGATTAAATGTGACTGTTTAAGCAAACCAGTTACCAGAATTAATTAGTGCATCCTTGTTGGTCTGCCCTCGCTCCAGTAAAAAAAAAAAAAAAAAAAAAACAAAAACGGAAGAGGGCAGCTCTCTAGCAGGGATGGGCGTGGTTTGATCCAATGCGTCAAACAGGAGTCCTCCCTTGGCGGTTGTGGGGAGAAGAGTGGTGGCGCTCCAGTCCCTTCTTGAGCCAAGCACTGCAACTCACTTTTTTGGGTGTGTAATCTCCCTGTGCCGGGGGTGCAGCCAAGGGGGACCATGATCTATATCCCAGGCCAGGCCTCATTTCCAGATCTCAGTCCATGCGCCCCACTGAAATTGCCTGAAACAGAAACTGCAGGTGATCCCCTCAGGGCAGTCCCCAGCCTCGTGCCTTCCCCCTGGGGATTGAGCCAGAAGCTTCTGCTCCTGTCTCCTCCAGGTCGGGTTGGCAGGCAAGGAGCAGTTTCATCTGGGGGTCGCCTGGGGTGAGTGCGTCGCGCCTAGGGTCAGCTGGAGAGCAGGAAACAGGGTGATTCTGTGTCCCGCCACCCGAAACACGAACTCGCAGGCAAATTTCCCAGTTTTAAGTCCTTCGCCTCCCCCTCTAGGGATAGAGCTGAGCCAGAAGCACAAAGGCGTGGCCGCCGCGCTTCCCCTCCTGGTCGAGCTGGCTTGGGGAGAGCAGTTTCCCTGGGGGTCGCTTGGGACGAGTGCGACTGCCCAGGGTCAGCTGGAGAGCAGGAAACTGGGGTCCCTCTGTTTCTCATCGCCCAAAACAGGAACTCGCAGGCAAATCTCCCAGTTTTATGCCCTTCGCCTCCCCTCCAGGGATCCAGCCGATCCAGAAGCACAAATGCGCGGCTGCCGCGTGTCCCCTCCAGGTCGAGCTGGCGAGCGGGGAGCAGTTTCCCCAGGGGTCGCCTGGGACGAGTGCGTCTTGCCTAGGGTCAGTTAGAGAGCAGGAAACTGGATCCCTCTGTGTCCCGAGCAGAGGTTTTTCTATTCCCCAGCGACAGGGATAGTGTCTTAAGCAGTTTTGGACACTCTCTTTCCCCCCAGCCTCACTTCGTCTCCCCACAGAGGCGGGATCGCCCCCGTCCCTCTGTGTCTCTGGTCCGGGCCGGTTTCATCTTCCCCAGTTCGTACTCATGCTAGACGGTTTTCTCAGCAGACTCTGTCTCCTTTTCCTCCCAAACTTCTGGATTCTCCATGAGAGATATGAGGGCAAGTGCAATGTACAGAGTTCCCTACTTCTCCGCCATCTAGCCCTGGTAACCTAAAACTGTCTTCAAAAAGAATCTCCATACTGCCAAGTTTATGGTAGAATTTAAGCTGCAACTTCATGGTGACTAGCTCTGGAAGATACAATGATGAAGTTGGTTTCTCACTGAAAATGAAATTAGGTAACAGCAAGGCAATTGTAGTGCAGATTTTATTCCTGAGAATAATGCCTCTGAGCTTCAGAGTCCTATGTATAGGAACTTGTTTGATACCTTCACATGGATATAACAGACATCTCAAACTCAACTTATCCAAAATGGAGCACTTGCTCTTCAATCCATGAATCTGTTCCTCTTTAGACTTCCCCATCTCAGTAAACAGTGCTTCTGTGCATTCAGCTGCTCAAGCCAAAAACCTGAGTCATTCTCACATCCTTTAATCTCTCGCTTCTTAATCCCATTCATCTCTAAGTGCTATTTAAAGCTCCTCCAAATATATCTTCAGTCTGTCTACTCACCCCCATCCCTACTGCCATCACCCTAATCCAAATAATTATTTGTTAAAATCCAGATTACTGCAATAGTTTTCCAACTAGTCTCTTCACTTCTACTCTTATTTTCCCTCTAATTCATTAGATCTTGTCTCCTTCCCCCAAAGCTTTGGTGGATTCCCTTTGCACATAAGATAAATCCAGAATCTGTAATATGACATATTAAGCTCTGAGTGATAGGTCCTATGCCTAGCTTTTCAGCTTTATTCATCACTATTCCTTCCCTTACTCACTATATTACGTTAATGTGGAAACTCCATTTTCCCAGTATGAGAATTTAGCATAAGTAATGTGGTACACTTGAAAAAAACTTTACCAAGATCTCAAACACTAATAAAAGCCATCAATAGCTATTTGAGAGTAGAATGTCATAGGGCCAAGGATTGGAGTTTGATATATTCTCTGAAAGATGTATTTTGACAAAATTTTGTCATAATCATGGAATGAAACTACAAATAAAAATAGGATAAAGTTAACTTGTTCTAGTTATAGATTGCTGTGTATCTCAAAAGGAAGATAAAACAAGCAGAAAACATGTCCTCATGGTTTGCATACCCTATATGGGAGATAAATCACATATACATATAAAGTAGGCAGGATACAATCAACATTGTAAACATAATTAGCTAGAATCATCCATAAAGCCCTGAAAAAATAGTGAAAATACCTGAATTTTGAAGGAAGCACAAGAATGACATTGATGGAAAAGAAGCAAGAGGATATTTCAAGTATGTGAAAAATTGATAGTAAGGAATGTTTCAGTTAGAAGAATTATATTCTCTAATTATATTCTTCAGTTAGAGGAATTATATTTATAAAAAATAAATTGTATTTATATAATTAATTATATAAATAATTCAGTTAGAGGAATAGTGAGGAAGTGAACGTTCCTGGCATATCCACACTTCTGACCAACTAACTGGCTGCAAATTTTGGGATTTCCATTATCCCCTCAGTTTCAGTAGTTTTCTTTTTTCTTTTTTTTTTTATTTTTAACATTTATTTTTGAGACAGAGACAGAGCACGAGCTGGGGTGGAGCAGAAAGAGAGGGAGACACAGAATTCGAAACAGGCTCCAGGCTCTGACAGCACAGAGCCCGATGCGGGGCTCGAACCCATGAACCGTGAGATCATGACCTGAGCCGAAGTCAGGCGCTTAGCCGACTGAACCACCCAGGTCAGTTTCAGTAATTTTCTAAAAGGACTCACAAAACAGAGGAAAGTGCTATATTTGTGATAACCATTTTATTACAGCAAAAAGCAAACAAACAAAAAACCCCACGAGACACAAATCAGGAAACCCAAAAGAAGAAGCACACTGGTCTTTACTCCCAGTTCCTGGTGTATAGCTGCTAAAACCCTTGGAATCTCTGGAACAGTAAGAGTGTCCTTTGCAAGGTAATAAGATGACTGGTGGCTAGGGGTCCCTAGATAGCTTCAGATAGCCAGAAACATTATGAAAGTTATTATTAGAGGATTAGAACTTTCAGCCCCAACCCCCACCTCTGTGGAGAAGAGAGGGGGTGGAGATTGAGTCAATCACCAGTGGCCAATGATTTGTCCAACTATGCCGATGTAATGGAATTTCTGTAAAAACCACTAGATGACAGGATTTGGAAAGTTTCGGGGTTGGTGAATACATTAAGGTGCTGGGATAGTGGTATGCTGAGACATGAAAGCTTCTTGACCCTTCTCCAAAAGGGTTAGGGTTAGGGTTAGGGTTAGATGCCTTAAGCATCTCTCTATTTGTCTTCCTGAGTAGTATACTTTATACTGAACTGGCAATAGCAAGTAAAGTGTTTCCATGAGTTCTGTGAGTTCTTCAGGAAAATTATCGAATCTGAGGAGGGGGTTTGCAAACTTCCAAATTTATAGCCAATCATTCAGAAGTACCAGTTATAACCTAGACTTGTGACTAGCATCTGAAGTGGGGATAGTCTTATAGGACTGAGTCTTTACTGTGGAGTCTGAGGCTAACTCTGGGTTGTTGGTGTCTGGAGAGTTTCAGAATTGGTTAGTGTTTGAAGAAACCCACACATTTGGTGTCATAAGTGTTCATAAGCACAGTTCAGGTGCAGGTTGTGCCCATGTGGTAGAAAGAAGTTGTGTGGTGTGCCTGGGCCTTGCATCTGGAACCTTGGCTTCATTAGTGCCCATAGAGCTATTTGACAGTCTTCTGCAAGGTAAGAGCACTTAATACTTATAGAAAATCATGAAATTATTTAAATGATCTTAAAATGTCATGTGCTGAAAAAAGAGAGTCCAAAAGATGAACTAAGCATTTTTCTTCTTTCAGTGGAGTTTGTTATGGAGCACTCCTTTCTTTTAATGAAATATTGAAAAACAGTTATATTCAAACACTTTATTCATTAACTTAACATGATAAAAATACATGAGCTGTGGGTCCTGGGTGCCTCAGAGGACAGGGACACTACTCATAGAAGGAAAGGAGAGAAGAAAATGCACAGGCACTCTTACTTAGGAAGATGAGGTGGGCTGCAGACAGACCTAGGGATCATCCATGAGTATTAATTGTCTACCTTGGATATATGTGCATATCTCTGCTCTCAACCTGAATGGGAGACTGCTTTGAAGATGTCTCAAATGGATTCTTCTCCAGAAGAGATGCCTGCTGTGATATTCAAAAGAATGTTCCAGCTAGAGTTATAGTACAAAGGTCCCTGTTCAGGGTACATAGGACTAAAAAACTCTAAGGTAAAGAAAGAAACTATCAGTAATGATCTCAATGGTAAACTAAGACTCTGATATGCTTGACTGCTTGGACCAGAGATGGACTATTCTCACAGATGAAACACAACCAAATTGTTAATGTTTTCCTCAGATGCTTGCAAAGTATTAAAAGTATAGTTTACCCCTCAGGCTACTAGAAAATCGGCTGTGTACTCTGGGGACAATCTAACCTTCAGGGAAACTTTTCTAATTGGAACTTGGCTGTGTTTTTTGAACACAGACTTAAATCTAATTCTTACAGAAAATAATGATTCTAGGAATTGTTGCCATATAGTCACCAGTTATAGTGAGAATAGGTATATCTTCTGCATATATTACTATATTCAGTTAACAAATCCCCCCTCCAGGTTATTGATATAATATTGACATATAATATGTAAATTTAAGGTATACAATGGAATGACTTGATTTTGTGAAATAATTACCACAATAAGGTTAGTTAACACATCTTTCACCTCATGTAATTACAATTTTTTTTACCTTTTTGTGCTAAGGACATTAAAGATCTCTTTAGCAGCTTTCAAGGGTATATTGAGTATTGTTAACGAGTTATTATGCTATGTATTAGATCCCCAGAACTTACTCATCTTACAACTGGAAGTTTGTACACTTTGACCAATACCTTTTTTATTCATCCATCTATTGATGGACACTTAAATTGTATCCAAGTCTTGGGCTGTAATGAACAATGTGTCAGTGGAGTTAGTGATTGTATTTCCTTAAGATATATATACCTAGAAATAGGATTGTTGAATCATACTGTAGTTCTATTTTTATTATTTTCAGGGACCTCCATACTGTTTTCCATAGTGACTGAACCTATTTATATTATCACTAGCAGTGCACAAGAGTACCCTTTTTTCACATCCTTCTAACATTTATATCTTGTCTTCAAAGATAGCCATTCTAACAGTTGTGAGATAATATCCCACGTGGTTTTTATTTGCATTTTCCTGATAATTAGTGATACTGAAAATCTTTTCATGTACCTGTGAGTTTTTTGTAACTTTTCATGGGAAAAATGTTTACTCAGTTCCTTTGCCCATGTTTTAATTGGATTATGTGTTTGTATGCTGTTGAGTTGTATGAGTTCTTTATATCTTTTGGATATTAACTGCTTATATAATAAATAGTTTGCAAATGTTTTATCCTATTCCATAGGTTTTTTTTTCATTTGTTGATTATTTTGCTGTGCAGAAATTTCTTAGTTTGATGTCATCTCATTTGTTTATTTTTGGTTTTGTGGCTTATGAATTTGATGTCATATCCAAAATATTGTCAAGACTAATGTCAAGGAGTTTTTCCTTTATGTTTTTTTCTAGGAGTATATTGTTTCAGGTCTTACATTTAAGTCTTTAATCCATTTAGAGTTAATTTTTGTGAGTGGGGTAAAATAGGGGTCTAATTTCATTCTTTTGCATGTGAGTGTCCTGTTTTCTCACCACCATTTATCGAAAAGATTATCCTTTCTCCATTAAATATTCTTGGCTTCTTTGTCAAATATTCATTAACTGTATATGCATGGGTTTATTTCTGGGCTGTCAACTTTATTTCATTGGTCTATGTGTCTTTTTTTATGCCAATAGTATATTGTTTTGATTACTATTGCTTTGTAATATGGTTTGAAATCAGGAATTATGAAGGCTCTAGCTTGGTCCTCAAGATTGTTTTTGTTCTAACTCTTTTGTAGTTCCAAAAAAGTTTTACTCTCCTTTTTTATTTCTGTGAAAAATAATTAGTTTCAGCAGATAAAGACATTGTCTTTTCAGTTCCCAATGCTGATGGGATTACCTCTGGAATTAGAGTTGTGCTGAGTTGGAGCTGATGATGAGGCTGTTACTAGGTCTGCAGTGGTGACTGTGGTTGGTGGGCCTGTTACCAGGGGCTTGGGTGGTATCTTGTCCAGCATCTTGTCTGGTCCATGGGTGTATGAGATAGCCTCTAGTGCCTTTTTCAGTAGTTGGTACTGGGATAAGGGTCTGCCTCAGGGTCCACAGTTGGGTCTTCAGACAGTAAGCCCATTACCAGGGATGTATACAGGTGTTGTTTCCACTAGGTCCCTGAGGGAGTATTTGCCAGGTCATTAAATAGGTCCCTGGATAGGTAAGACTCACTGTGGACTGTAGCTGAGAGGGGCTGGAACTGAGCCCCAAGGCTGTTTCAGCTTCCACACCCAAGATTGTGGTCTGACTCTGCACAGGTGAGTGGGAAGGTCCTTCCAGGTATCTTTGAGCTATGGTACTGGTGGCAGAACCAAAGCCAAATGGTGCTGTAGATAGGTTCTCATGGGTACAGAGATGTTTTCATGTCTGTAGTTAAGACAGCTGGTGAGTTAGCTGCTTATGTGTGGACCTGCCTTCTCAAAATGGCTCTTCTCAATCCGGACTGAACTGCAGATTCAGTCTCCTACAAAGCTCCCACAAAGGCACTTTTGTTCATCAATGAATTCCAAATTGTTGTTGTGAGGGCGGGATATGAGTGAGAGATGTCTTTGTTGCCATCTTGATGAAGTAAATATCCATGTTACTTTTTGGGTACTCTTTTGACATTCACCTACTTTGACTTCTAGCTACACCTCTGCATCATCACATGCTGGAGAATGTCATTCACTCTTTTCAGACAGTCATATTCCTCACATAATTATAGATGCTCAATTACAGACTGGACTGGATGCCTTTCTGTCATTCACTGTTGTTGCCGGCACATTTCTGTGCTTCAGTTCACTTTGTTGTTGGGGGTTCCCTGAACCCCATGTGTCTGCCAACAAATACTTATGAGCATCTGTTATATTCTTGCATTCTGCTGGGTGCTTAGGGATAAAGTGGAAAACGAGATTGGCATGTTGCCTGCTCACAGGCAGAAATAAGTAGATAACTATAATAATACCATGTAATAAGAGTGCAGGAAGCATAGTGTCATGGCAGTATGAGAGGGGATATCTAAACTAGACTAGAGAGTGGTGAAGGGGATTGGAATGCTCTGCCTCTTTTGGTAACTCTCCTTAAAGAAGAAATGCCACACACACACACACACACACACACACACACTTTAAAATCAGTGACTTATCTTTCTTAAAGTTGGGTTTTGCTATTTGTGGTTTGGGTAAGACGTCTTGACTATTTTCTCCAGATGTAGAGGAAGTAGAGGATGGTTTGAATAACAGATTGAAGATTCTGCTGAACCACAGGTAAGTTAATTAGAAACCCTTATCTTAAGGGCTGGGTTTATTGTCTACCGGAGTCCCCCTCCAGCCAGTACAGGGGTCTCTGAAGGATGGATGGTGTCAGCGAGAGAGTGAGAGAGCCCCAAGATTCTTTCTGATCATCAGGCAGGCAGCTCTGCACTGACTGACACTTAGCTTTATTTATAGGTAAGTGTATGGGGAACAGCACAGAAGTGGCATTTGCTTTAGACAATGATTTCTAATGACAAATTTCTTTGATATGTAAAATTTTCCAGAACATGGATTTGTAGAAAACTCATGCATAACCTTCTTTTCTTTTTTGCTTATCATGGTATGCTTATTTATTTTTTAAATATAAATTGTCTTTTTATATTATTTATTTATTATAAATAGTTTATTGTCAAGTTGGTTTCCATATAACACCCAGTGCTCATCCTCACAAGTGCCCTCCTCCATGTCCATCTTCCCCCTCCCTCCCCACACCCATCAGTCCTCAGTTTGTTCTCAGCATTCAAGAGTCTCTCAAGGTTTGCCTCCCTCCCTCTCCCCCATCATGTCCCCCCTTTTTCTCCCCCATGATCCTCCGTTAAGTTCCTCCTAATCCTCCTATACGTGCAAATATGTGGTAGCTGTCCTTCTCTGCCTGACTTATTTCTCTCAGCATAACACCCTCAAGGTCCATCCATGTTGTTACACATGGCAAGATTTCATTCTTTCTCATTGCAGTGTAGTATTCCACTGTATAGATAAACCACATCTTCTTGAACCATTCATCCATTGATGGACACTTAGGCTCTTTCCATGTTTTGGCTATTGTTGAGAGTGCTGCTATGAATATTGGGGTACATGTGCTCCTATGCATCAACATTCCTATGTCCCTTGGGTAAATTCCTAGCAGTGCTATTGCTGGGTCATAGGGGAGTTCTATTGTTAATTTCTGGAGGAACCTCTACACTGTTTTCCAGAGGGGCTGCACCAGTTTGCATTCCCACCAACAGTGTAGGAGGGTGCCCGTTTCTCCACATCCTCTCCAGCATCTAGATTTTTCTGATTTGTTCATTTTAGTCACTCTGACTGGCTTGAGGTGGTATCTCAGTGTGGTTTTGATTTTTATTTCCCTGATGAAGAGGGATGCTGAGCATGGGTCTGTTGGCCATCTGGATGTCCTCTTTGGAGAAGTGTCTGTTCATATCTTCTGCCCATTTCTTCACTGGGTTGTTTGTTTTTCGGGTGTGGAGTTTGGTGAGTTCCTTATAGATTTTGGATACTATCCCTTTATCTGATATGTCATTTGCAACTATCTTTTCGCATTCTGTTCGTTGCCTATTAGTTTTATGGATTGCTTCCTTTGCCGTGCAGAAGCTTTTTATCTTGATGAGGTCCCAATAGTTTATTTTTGCTCTTGATTCCCTTGCTTTTGGGGATGTGTCAAGTAAGAAGTTGCTGCGGTGGAGGTCAAGGAGGTTGTTTCCTGCTTTCTCCTCTAGGGTTTTGATGGTTTCTTGTTTCACGTTCAGGTCCTTCATCCCTTTTGAGTTTATTTTTGTGTATGGTGTGAGAAAATGTTCTAGTTCATTTTTCTGCATGTTGTTTCCAGCTTTCCCAGCACCATTTGTTAAAAAGGCTGTCTTTTTTCCATTGGATACTCTTTCCTGCTTTGTCAAAGATTACTTGGCCATACATTTAGGAGTCCAATTCTGAGCTCTCTATTCTATTCCGTTGGTCTATGTGCTGTTTTTGTGCCAATACCATACTGTCTTGATGATTACAGCTTTGTAGTAGAGGCTAAAGTTTGGGATGGTGATCCCTCCCGTTTTGGTGTTCTTCTTCAATATTACTTTGGCTCTTTGGGGCCTTTTGTGGTTACATACAAATTTTAGGATAGTTTGTTCTAGTTTTGAGAAGAATGCTGGTGCAATTTTGATTGGGATTGTATTGAAGGTGTAGATTGCTTTGTGTAGTAATGACATTTTAACAATATTTGTTTTTCCAATCCATGAACATTAAAAGTTTTTCCATTTTTGTCTTCTTCAGTTTCCTTCATAAGTTTTCTATAGTTTTCATCATACAGCTCTCTTATATATTTGGTTAGGTTTATTCCTAGGTATTTTTATGGTTTTTTGTGCAATTGTGAATGGAATCAGTTTCTTGATTTCTCTTTCTGTTGCTTCAGTATTGGTTTATAAAAATCCAACCGATTTCTGTACTTTGATTTTGTACCCTGAAACTTTGCTGAATTCATGGATCAGTTCTAGTAGGCTTCTGGTGGAGTCTGTCAGGCTTTCTAAGTAGAGTATCATATCGTCTGCGAAAAGAGAAAGTTTGACTTCTTCTTTACCAACTCTGATGCCTCCTATTTACTTTTGTTGTCTGATGGCTGATGCTAAGACTCCTAGGCCTATGTTAAACAACAGTGGTGAGAGTGGACATCCCTGTCGTGTTCCTGATCTCAGGGGAAAAGCTCTCAGTTTTTCTCCGTTGAGGATGATGTTAGCTGAGGGCTTCTCATAGATGGCTTTTATGGTTTTTAAGTAAGTTCCTTCTATCCCGGCTTTCTCCAGGGTCTTTTTGAAGAAGTGATGCTATATTTTGTCAAATGCTTTTTCTGCATCTATCGACAGGATCATATGATTTTTATCTTTTCTTTTGTTGATGTGAT
>NW_024081303.1:332560-347856 GCF_003009895.1 Hyaena hyaena | reverse complement strand
CCTGTAACCCAGGAATGAATCCCACTTGACCTCGGTGGATGATTCTTTTTATGTGCTGCTGGATTCAATTTGCAAGGATCTTGTTGAGGATTTTTGCATCCATATTCATCAAGGATATTGGCCTGTAGTTCTCTTTTTTTTCTGGATCTCTGTCTGACTTGGGAATCAAAGTGATGCTGTCCTCATAAAATGAGTCCAGAAGTTTTCCTTCCATTTCTATTTTTTTGGAATAGCTTGAGAAGAATGGGTATTAATTCTGTTTTAAATGTCTGGTAGGATTCCCCAGGGAAGCCGTCAGGTCCAGGGCTCTTATTTGTTGGGAGATTTTTGATAACTGATTCAATTTCTTCACTAGTTACGGGTCTGTTCGGATTGCCTATCTCTCCCCGTGTGAATTCTGGTAATGATTGTGTGGTTTACAAATTTGTCCATTTCTTCTAATTTGTCCAATTTGTTGGCATATAATTTTTATAGTATTTAATTGCTTGTATTTCTGAGGGGTTGGTTGCAATAAGTCCATTTTCATTCATGATTTTGTCTATTTGGGTGCTCTCTCTTTTCTTTTTGAGAAGCCTTGCTAGAGGTTTGTCAATTTTGTTTATTTTTTCAAAAAACCAACTCTTGGTTTCATTGATCTGTTCAACTATTGTTGTTGTTGTTGTTTGGTTTCTATATTATTTGTTTATGCCCTGATTTTTATTATTTCCCTTCTCCTACTGGGTTTGAGGTGCTCTTGTTGCTCTCTTTCTTGTTCCTTTAGATGTGCTGTTAGATTTTGTACTTGTGTTTTTTCTAATTTCTTGAAATAGGCCCTCTTACGACTGCCTTTGCTACATCCCATAGAGTTTGGATTGTTGTATTTTCATTTTCGTTTGTTTCCATATTGGCATTTAGTCCATTTACATTCAGTGTTATTATTGAAATATATGGGTTTAGAGTCATCGTGTCCTTTGTGGGATTCATGCTTGTGGTGTTGTCTCTGGTATCTTGCGTTCCTTGCAACATTTCCCTCAGACAGTCTCCCTCAGGATTTCTTGTAGTGCTGTTTTAGTGGTGACTAATTCTTTGAATTTTTGTTTATTTGGAAAGACTTATCTCTCCTTCTATTCTGAATGACACTCTTGCTGGATAGAGGATTCTTGGTTGTATATTTTTTCTGTTCATCACATTGAAGATTCCCTGCCATTCCTTTCTGGCCTGCTAAGTAGATAGGTTTGTCACCACTCCGATAGGTTTCCCTTTGTATGTTAGGGCCCTTTTATGCCTAGTTGCTTTCAGAATTCTCTTTGTCCTTATATTTTGCTAGTTTCACTATGACATGTCCTGCAGAAGATTGATTCAATTTACGTCTGAGGGGAGTTTTCTGTGCCTCCTGGATTTCAATGTCTTTTTCCTTCCCCAGATTGGGGAAGTTCTCTGCTATAATTTGTTCAAGGACTCCTCAGCGCCTTTCCCTCTCTCTTCTTCTGGAATTCCTATGATACTGATATTGTTCCGTTTGATTGTATCGCTGAGTTCTTGAACTCTCCTTTCATGTTCCTGGATCAGTTTATCTCTCTTTTTCTCAGCCTCCTCTCTTTCTATGACTGTGTCTTCTACATCAGTAGAAGAAAAAAAGAAATGAAAAAAGGAAAAATCCAATAGAGAAAGGACAGTCTAAAGCATAGAACCAGAATTCCCAGCTACAAATAAAGAGTCGGGTGTATGCAGTGCTGATGGAATAGCATATACAAAGAGAGAAATGACAGAGCGGGGAGGAACTGAAATTTGAAATGAAATGAGCAAGCAGCAAGACTAAGAGGCTTAATTCAGAGAGAGAAAGAGGGTAATATGTGTAGAGACGAGGCAAGAGAAATGACGTTAATGCTACTCAGAGAAACTATATAGTCTGGTTACTCTAGAGAGACAGAGAGATAAAAATGTAGCACTGGAGGTGTAGAATATACATCTAGAGAATGGATTAAATGTGAATGTTTAAGGAAGCCAGTGACCAGAATTAATCAGGCAGTACATCCATGTTGGTCTTGCCCTGGCTCCGGTAAAAAAAAAAAAAAAAAAAAAAAAGCAGCTCTCTAGCGGGAATGGGGGTGGTTTGGTGTAGACAGGTGTTAGCTTCCAGTGTGTCCCGTGGGGGTCCTGCCTTGGTGGTTGTGGGGAGAAGGGTGGTTGTACCCCTGTCCGTTCTCAAACCAAGCATTGCAACTCATTCTTTTGGGTATGATCTCCCTGTGCAGGGGCGTAGCCAAGGTGGCCTGTGCTCTATATCCCATGCCAGGACTCATTTCCAGATCTTAGACTCCGCGCCTATTGATATCGCCTGAAATATAAACTCGCCGGCAAGTCCCTCAGAGCAGTTTCAAGGTTCTTGCCTCCCCCCTGGGGATCCAGCAGAGCCAGAAGCACAAAGGCATGGCTTCAGACGCTGCCATGTCCCCTCCAGTTTGAGCTGGCAAGCGAGGAGCCGTTACTCCCGGGGTCACCTTGGACAAGTGCATCCCGCCTACGGTCAGCTGTACAGCAGGAAACCGGATCCCTCTGTGTCCCAAGCATAGGATTTTCTCTTCTCCAGCGACAGTGACAGTGTCTTGAACAGTTTTGGCCACTCTTCCTTTTTTCCCCTAGACTCACCGCGGCTCACAGCAAAGGGGGATTCCCCCCTCCCTCCATGTCTCCATTCCCAGCCCATTTTTATCTTCCCCAGTTCGCACTCAGACTATAAGGTTTTCTCAGCAGACTCTGTCTCCTTTTCCTCTCAAATTCCTGAATTCTGTAAGGGTTCCTATGGCTTCAGGCCTTCTCCGTTTGAGAGACGGGGGCAAGTGAAATGTACGGAGCTCCCTACTTCTCTGCCATCTTCCCTCCTGTTTTGTTTTGTTTTTATCCATTCTGATACCCTATGTCTTTTGACTGGAGCATTTAGTCCATTTACATTCAGTGTTATTATTGAAAAATATAGGTTTAGAGTCATTGTGTTATCATTAGGTTTCATGCTTATAGTGATGTCTCTAGTACATTGTGTTCCTTGCAACATTTCCCTCATAGAGTCCCCCTTAGGATTTCTTGTAGGGCTGGTTTAGTGGTGATGGATTCCTTCAGTTTTTGTTTGTTTGGGAAAATCTTTATCTCTCTTATTCTGAATGACAGGTTTGCTGGATAAAGGATTCTTGGCTGCATATTTTTCCTGCTCATCACATTGAAGATTTCCTGCCATTCCTTTCTGGCCTGCCAAGTTTCAGTAGATAGGTCTGCTACTACCCTTATGTGTCTACCTTTGTATTTCAAGGCCCCTTTTATCCCTAATTGCTTTCAGAATTCTCTCTTTATCCTTGAATTTGCCAGTTTTACTATGATATGTCATGCAGGAAATCGATTCAAGTTATGACTGAAGGGGGTTCTCTTTGTCTTTTGGATTTCAATGTCTGTTTCCTTCCCCAGGTTGGGAAAGTTCTCAGCTATTGTTTGTTCAGGGACCCCTTCAGTCCCTTTCTCTCTCTTCTTCTTTTTTTTTTTTAATTTTTTTTTAAATGTTTTATTTATTTCTAGGAGAGAGAGAGAGAGACAGCATGAGCAGGGGAGGGTCAGAGAGAGAGGGAGTCACAGACTGAAACAGGCTCCAGGCTCTGAGCTGGCAGTCAGCACAGAGCCCAACGCGGGGCTCGAACCCATGAACCGCGAGATCATGACCTAAGCGAAAGTCGGACGCTTAACCGACTAAGCCACCCAGGCGCCCCTCTCTCTCTTCTTCTTATGGAATTCCTACGATACGGACACTGCTCCTTTTGCTTGCATCACTCAGTTCTTGAATTCTCCTTTCATGCCCCTGGATCAATTTATCTCTCTTTTTCTAGGCTCCCACTTTTTCCATAATTTTATCTTTAATTCACCTATTCTCCCCTCTGCCTCTTCAATGTGCACTGTGTCTGCCTCCATTTTATTTTGTACCTCATTTATAGGCATTTTTTAATTCATCAAGAGTATTTTTAAGATCCTTTATCTCTGCAATGGAGTCTCTGCTGTCTTCTATGTTTTTTTCAAGTCCAACGATTAATTTTATTGACTATTCTAAATACTTGTTCAGTTATTTTGCTTTTATCTGTTTTGATCAATTCTTTAGTTGTCACTTCTTCCTGGAATTTCTTTTCAGGAGAATTCTTCTCTTTCGTCATTTTGGCTAGTTTTTTGTCCCTTGTAAGTTTTAAATGCTTGTTATGTGCTCTGCACCTGCGAATACTGCTATATTAAAGGGGGCTCATACACTATCCAGGTGGTTAAGGATGTGTTTTCTGGAGAGTGTTTCTTGCTCTCTGTTGTTGTGACTTTGGTTTCCTATTTCCTATTTCTGTTTCCCTACTTATAGTGATGTTTTGGACCCTCCACCAGATGAACTTTTGTTTGTTCCTTGAAGTAGCCCTGGGAAGGAAAACAGACAGACAAACAGGAAACAGAAACATGCAAATGCACAAACAAAACAAACAAGAAAACAGACCGGAAAAAAAAAAAAACAACCAAACCAAAAAACCCCAAAAAACAAAAGACAATCTAAAAGCATAAAACCAGAAACACCAGGTAGAAGTAAAGAACTGAGTGGAAGCAGTGCTTATGGAAGAGCATATACAAAGAGAGAAATGACGGGTGGGGAGAAAGAGAAAATGAACATTGACCAGGCAGAGAGACTAAAAGGCTTAATCCAGAGAGAGAGAAAGGAGAATAAGGAAGGAGGTGAAGAAAAAGAAACGAAGATAAAGTTACCCAGAGAAATTATATGGCCTGATTATTTCAGAGAGAGAAAGGAAAGAAGGAGGTGTAGAACATGCATCAAGAGAATGGATTAAATATGTCTGTTTCAGCAAACCAATACCAGAGTAACCAGCCTAGAGGAGGATAGAGATAAGGAGAAAAGGGAGAATATATCTAAATAACAAGAACTGACCTAGAGTTAATCCAGGCAATGGCACACTGCTGGTTCCACAGCTCCAGTAGATATGTAGCTCCTCAGTGGGGCGGGGGGGGGGGGGGGTGGTGAAAGGGGAGGGTGTGGTTTGGTGCAGGCAGGTCCTGCCTCCACTGTAGGTCCCAGGGACTGATCCCTGAGGCCCCATCTTGGTGGTTTTGGGGAGAAAAATGGTGGATCCCCCAGCCCCTTCTTCGCGGATCAGGTGTTCCAAATCACTCTTTTGGATCCATCCTCACTGTGCCACAGGCACAGACGAGGTAGACTGTCTCACTCCACCATGTCCTATGTTCCACGTTTAGCTTGGTTTTAAACTCCCACTCCGTGCGTATTAATGTTGCTGCCTTATATGTGCTCCTGCTGCTGTGCTGCAACACTTCAGGCCGGGGGGTGGGGGAGGCGTGGTTTCTCCTGCTGCCGCCGACTGTGCCCCTGGCCTACCACCGAAACTGGAGGTGACTCCCCTCTTCCTCAAGTGTGCGATCAGGGCAGCCAGCCCCAGTCCAATGAAAGCCCTGCAGTAAGAGATGTGATCTCTCTCCAAAAGTCCTACAGTTAGAGATGGGATGATAGGTTCCCCCTCCGTCCTGGTCTGAGGTTTTTCTGTTGTCCAGATACAGTTCTACACTCCCCAGCCACTCTTTTTGTCTGTCTGCAGAAGGGGATCCTTCCCCTCCATGCCTCCGTGGCCTGTTTTATCTCCCCCCGTTTGTAATCACGCACCTATGGGCTGTCTGGTTTTCCCATTTTCTTCTTAGTAGACTCTATTTCCTTTCCTCCCAGACTCTTGGGATTCAGTGTCCTTTGGCTTTAGCCCTTCTTTGTTTGAGAGATGCAGAAAGTACAGATCTCCCTATTTATCTACCATGTTGACCCCCCTGATTACTTTAAATTCTTTATCAGACATACTACTTATATCTATTTCACTCAAGTCTCTTCCTGAGATCTGGTTTGGTCTTATTCTTTCATTTGGGATCTCTCTGTCTTCTTTCTGTCTAACTCTCTGTGTCTGTTTCTCTGTGTTGGGAAAGTTAGTTACATGTCTTGCTCTTATTGGTAATGGCATTATGAAGAAGAGGTCCTGTAGTACCCTGCAGTGTAATGTCCCTGTTCCCCATGGCCTGGTACATCAGAGACTGTCTCTTGTGTTGCATGCGCTCTGCTGCTGAGTCCTACCCACTTTTTCCCTTAGTCCCATTACCTGCAGAGGCTCTCTGCCTGATATGGGAAGTGTTTGGTCCCTAGAAGAGATGCAGTCCATTTTAACAGTGTGTACTGCTCTGCTTGCTAAATGAGACCTACCACCACCACTGGACGTCCTGCAAAATGCGTGGGTCAGGAGACCAGGTGTTATTGGGATTTGTGCCATTCTTCAGGGAAGTGCACCTGCAATTTGAAGATGGAGGCAAAGGTGACTGGACAGGGCGGATCTGCCGAAGTGCAGAGGGGTGGGGCTTGGTGAAAACCAGTTAGGTAGTGACTATTGGTCCCTTGCTGATTCCCAAGGTGGAGGTGTTTATGCTGGGGGAGGGAACATTGTGGTAATGTTATATGCCTACTCCTTTTTTCCTAGAGAGGTCTTCCTGTGATCCCTGCCTCTGTGGGATACACCCTGAGATGAGTAAATCACTCTCCTTCTGGTCTGCCCCTGGCATTTTTCAAACATATGGTTCTATGCTGTATCTTCTCAGGCTGGTTGTCCAGCTGTATCTTTAATGCCTTCTGGGCTCTTCCAGGGACAAACCTGATGATTTTTAAACTTCGAGACTTTAAATCCCACTGGTTGTAAGAACTCATGAAATTCAGCCCCTTTTGCTTTCAAAGCCAAATATAATGGGTATTTGTCTTCCCTGTGTGGGCTTCTGGGTGTGAAAGTCTTTTTTCACCCTTCCCTGTTTCACTGGCTTCCTGTCACTGAGGACTGCCATGGTCTATTTTACTCCCAAACCATATCTGTGTATTTCCTACTTTTCTTTGATGTGGCCTCTTCTCTACCTTTACTTGTGGAGTTTGTTCTCCCAGTCTTCAGATAATTTTCTGGCTTATTTACACTGATGTGAATATTTATCATCTGGACAGGTGAGCTTAAGGTCCTCCTACTTTGCCATCTTCCCAGCCTCCTCCTATAGGATCTTGTTTTGATGGTGAAGGCTGCTGACTAATCAGGGTGGTGGTTGCTAAAGATTGGGGTAGCTGTGGCAATTTCTTTTTTATTATTTATTTATTTCTATTTAAATCCAAGTTAGTTAACATATAGTGTAATAATGTTTTCAGGAATAGAATTTAGTGATTCATCACTTACATATAATATCCAGTGCTCCTCCTATCAAGTGCCCTCCTTAATGTCCATCACCCATATAACCCATCCCCCCACCCATAACCCACCAGCAACCCTCAGTTTGTTCTCTGTGTTTAAGAGTCTCTTATGGTTTGCCTCCCTCTTGCTTTTTATCTTATTTTTGCTTTCCTTTACCTATGTTCATCTTTTTGGTTTCTTAAATCCCACATATATGTGAAATCAAATGATATTTGTCTTTCTCTGACTGACTTATTTCACTAAGCATAATACCCTCTAGCTCCATCCATTACAACATCCATTACAACCATTACAAAGATGTTGTAAATGGTAAGATTCATTCTTTTGATTGCCGAGTAATACTCCATTGTATATATATACCACATCTTCTTTATCCATGCATCTGTCAATGAATGTTTGGGCTTTTTCCATACTTTGGCTATTGTTGATAGTGCTGCTATAAACATTGGGATGCATGTGCCCCTTTGAAACAGCACACCTCTATCCCTTGGATATATACCTAACCGTACAATTGCTGGGTCATAGGGTAGTTCTATTTTTAACTTTTTGAGAAACCTCCATACTGTTTTCCAGAGTGGCTGTACCAGTTTGCATTCCCATCAGCAGTGCAAAAAAGATCTTCTTCCCCACATTCTCGCCAACATCTGTTGTTGCCTGATTTGTTCATTTTAGCCATTCTGAGTGGTGTGAACTAGTTTTTTTTTTTGTTTTTTTTTTTTTGTTTTTTTGTATTTCCCTGATGATGAGTGATGTTGAGCATCCATCTGGATGTCTTTTTAGTCATCTGGATGTATTCTTTGGAAAAGTGTCTATTCATGTCTTTTGCCCATTTCTTTCTTCACTGGATTATTTGGGAGAGGGGTTGTTGAGTTTGATAAGGTCTTTATAGGTTTTGGATTCTAACCCTTTATCTGATATGTCATTTGCAAATATCTTCTCTTATTCTGTCAGTTGCCTTTTAGTTTTGCTGATTGTTTCCTTCACTGTGCAGAAGCCTTTTACCTTGATGAGGTCTTAATAGTTCATTTTTGCTTTTGCTTCCCTTGCCTCCAGAGACAACGGAATTGAGTCAGAAGCTGTGTAGCTGAGGTCAAAGAGGTCATTGCCTGCTTTCTCTTCTAGGATTTTTATGGCTTCTTGTCTTATTCTTAAGCTTTCATCCATTTTCAGTTTACTTTTATGTATGGTGTAAGACAGTCGCCCAGATTTATCTTTCTGCATGTCGTTGTCCAGTTTTCTCGGCACTATTTGCTAAAGAGACTGTCTTTATTCCATTGGATATTCTTTCCTGCTTTGTCAAAGATTAGTTGGACATACATTTGTGGGTCCATTTCTGGGTTCTCTATTCTGTTCCATTGATGTGAGTGTCTGTTTCTGTGCCAGTACCATACTGTCTTGATGATTACAGCTTTGTAATACCGCCTGAAGTCTGGAATTGTGATGCCTCCAGCTTTGTTTTCTTTTTCAAACTTATTTTAGTTATTCAGGGTCTTTTCTGATTCCATACAAATTTTAGAATAGTTGTTCTAGCTCTGTGAAGATTGCTGATATTATTTTGATAGGAATTGCATTGAATATACAGATTGCTTTGGGTAGTATTGACATTTTAACAATATTTGTTCTTCCAATCCATGAGTATGGAATGTTTTTTTTTCCTTTTTTTTTGTCTTCAATTTTTTTCATAAGCTTTTTATAATTTTCAGTGTATGTATTTTTCTCCCCTTTGGTTGAGTTTATTCCTAGGTATTTTACAGTTTTTGATGCAATTGTAAGTGGGAATCATTCCTTGATTTCTCTTTCTGCCACTTCATTATTGGTGTATAGAAATGCAACTGATTTCTGTACATTGATTTTACATCCTAAAACTCTGCTGAATTCATGGATTAGTTCTAGCAGATTTTGGTGGAGTCATTTGGGTTTTCCACATAGAGTATTATGTCGTCTGCAAAGAGTGAAAGTTTGACTTCTTCCTTGCCAATTTGTATGCCTTTTATTTTTGTTTTCTGATTGCTGAGGGTAGGATTTCCAACACTACGTTGAATAAGAGTGGTGAGAAGGGGCATCCCTGTCGTATTCCTGACCTTAGGAAGGGGAAAGCTCTCAGTTTTTCCTCATTGAGGTTGATATTAGCTTTGAGTTTTTCATATATAACATTTATGATCTTGAGGTATGTTCCTTCTATCCCTACTTTCCTGAGGGCTTTTGAAAGGATGCTATATTTTGTCAAATGCTTTTTCTGTATCTAATGAGAGGATCATGTGGTTTTTATCCTTTCTTTTATTAATATGATGTATCACATTGATTGATTTGTTAATACTGAACCAGCCCTGCATCTCAGGAATAAATCCCACTTGATTGTGGTGAACAATTCTGTTCATGTGTTCTTGGATCCTGTTTGCTAGTATCTTGTTGAGAATTTTTGCATCCATGTTCATCAAGGAAATTGGTCTGTAGTTCTCCTTTTTAGTGGGGTCTTTTTCTGGTTTTGGAATCAAGGTAATACTGGCCTCGTAGAATGAGTTTAGGTGTTTTCCTTCCATTTCTATTTTTTTGGAACAGCTTCAAAAGGGTAGGCGTTAACTCTTTAAATGTTTGGTCAAATTCCTCTGGAAATACATCTGGCCCTGGACTCTTGTTTCTTGGAATTTTTTTTATTACTGATTATATTTCTTACTGCTTATGGATCTGTTCAAATTTTCCATTTTTTCATGTTTCAGTTTTGGTAGTTTATGTTTCTAGGACTTTGTCCATTTCTTCCAATTTGTTGGCATATGATTGCTCATAATATTCTCTTATTATTGTTTGTATTTCTACGGTGTTGGTTGTGACCTCTTTTCTTTCATTTGTGGTTTTATTTATTTGAGTCCTTTCTTTTTTCTTTTGGATCAGTCTGGCTAGTGGTTTATCAGTTTTGTTAATTCTTTCAAAAGACCAGCTCCTGGTTTCATTGATCTGTTGTTTTGTTGTTTTGATTTTGATACATTGATTTCTGCTCTAATCTTTATTATTTCTCTTCTTCTACTGTTTTGGGGCTTTATTTGCTGTTATTTTTCGAGCTCTTTAAGTTGTAAGGTTAGGGTGTATATTTGAGACCTTTCTTCCTTCTTTAGGAAGGCCTGGATTGCTATATACTTCCCTCTTGTGACTGCCTTCGCTGCATCCCAGAGGTTTTGGACTGTCATGTTTTCATTTTCACAGCTTTCCATGTAATTTTAAATTTCCTCTTTAATTTCTTAGCTAACCATTCATTCTTTAATAGGATGTTCTTTTTTTAATTTTTTTTTTATTTTTGAGAGAGACAGAGTGCAAACAGGGGAGGGACAGAGAGAGAGAGAGGGAGACAGAATCCTAAACAGGCTCCAAGCTCTAAGCTGTCATCACAGAGCCAGATGTGGGGTTTTGAATTCACAAAACCACGAGATCATGACCTAAGCTGAAGTTGGACACTTAACTGAGTGAGCCACCCAGGCGCCCCTAGTAGGATGTTCTTTAATCTTTAAGTATTCACAGTCTTTCCAATTTTTTTTGTGTGGTTGATTTCAGGTTTCATAGCATTGTGGTCTGAAAATATGCAAGATATTTTTTTTGCACTTGTTGGGGGATGATTTGTGTTCCAGTATGTGATCTATCTTGGAGAATGTTCTATGCGCACTTGAGAAGAATGTGTATTCTGATGCTTTAGGATGAAATGACCTGTGGCAATTTCTTAAAGTAAGACAATCATGAATTTTGCCATATTGATTGACTCTTCCTTTCATGAACACTTTCTTTGCAGCATGCAATGCTGTTCCATAGCATTACACCACAGTGGGATTTCTTTCAAAATTGGAGTCAATCTTCTTAAACCTTATTACTGCTTTATCAACTAAGTTTATGTAATGTTCTAACTCCTTTGTTTATCATCTCAACAATCTTACCAGAATCTTCATCTGATATGGATTCCATCTCAAGAAACTACTCTCTTTGCTCATTCATAAGAAGCAACTCCTCATCTGTTAAAGTTTAATCATGAGTTTGCAGCAATTCAGTAACATCATCATGCTCCACTTTTTTTTAAAGAAAAAAATATTTTTTTTTGTTTATTTGTTTTTGAGACAGAGAGAGAGACAGAGAATGAGCGGGGGAGAGGCAGAGGGAGAGGGAAACATAGAATCTGAAGCAAGCAAGCTCCAGGCTCTGAGCTGTCAGCATAGAGCCTGCTGAGGGGCTCTAACCCATGAACTGTAAAATCATAACCTGAGCCAAAGTTGGATGCTTAACCAACTGAGCCACCCCTTTTAGTGTTCCACTTTTAATTCTAGTTTTCTTCCTATTTCCACTACATCTGAAGTTATTTCCTCTCCTTAAGTCTTGAGGGTTGGAATCAACTTCTTTCAAACTCCTCCTCATGTCGATATTTTGACTTCTTCCCTTAAATTCCAAATGTTTTTTGCAGCAACAAGAACGATGAATTTTTTCCAGGAAGTTTTTAATTGACTGCCCAGATGCCAGAGGAATCACTGTCTATGGTAGCAATAGCTTCATGAAATGTATTTATTACATAATAAGACTTGAAATTACTCCTTAAATCATAGACTGCAGAATGGGTATTGTGTTAGCAGGCATGAAAACAGCATTACTCTTGTTGCCCATTTCCATCAGAGCCACGTGCTTTGTCAATGAGCAGTAGTATTTTTTTTTTTACTTTTTTGATGTTTTTATTTATTTCTGAGAGAGAGAGAGAGAGAGAGAGGCAGCGTGAGCAGGGGAAGGTCAGAGAGAGAGGGAGATACAGAATCCGAAGCAGGCTCCAGGCTCTGAACTAGCTGTCATCATAGAGCCTGACGCGGGGCTCAAACCCACTAACCACGAGATCATGACCTGAGGCAAAGTTGGACACTTAACTGACTGAACCACCCAGGCGCCCCAAGCAGTAGTATTTTGAAATGAATCTTTTCCTCTGAAAAGTAGATCTCAACAGTGGGTTTAAATATTCAATAAACTTTGTCATAACCAGATATGTTGTCATCCTTGCATTGTTGTTCGTTTACAGAACAGGCAGAGTAGGTTTAGCATACTTTTTAAGGGCTAAGGAATTTTAGAATGTTAAATGAGAATTAGCTTCAACTTAAAGTCTCAGCTCCATTCTCCCCTAATAAGAGAATCAGACTGTCCTTTGCAGCTAGGCACTGACTTCTCTAGCTATGAAAGTCTTAGATGACATCTATTTCTAATATCAGAGTGTTTCATCTGTACAGGTAAATCCGTTTTTTTAAGGATAACTTCTTTCCTTAAATCTATGAATTAACCTTTGCTAGCTTCAAACTTGTCTTATGTAGCTTTCTCACTTCTCTCAGCCTTAATAAAATTAAAGAAAGTTAGGGCCTTGCTCTGGTTTTAGTTTAAGGGAATATTTGTGGCTGGTTTGCTCTTCTATCTAGACCACTAAAACTTTCTCCGTCTCAGCATTAAGGTTGTTCTGCTTTAAAAAAATTTTATTTTAAATCATTCATTTGTTCGTTGGAGTAGTGCTTTTAATTTCCTTTGTGAAGTAGTCCTTTGTGCTTATAACCTGGCTAATTGGCCCAGAGGCCTAGCTTTCAGTCTTTCTCAGTTTTTGACATATCTTGCTCACTACGTTAATCATTTCTAGATTTTGACTTACAGTGAAATGTGTGACTCTTCTTGTCACTTGAACATTTGGAGGCTATTGTATGGTTATTAACTTGTCTAATTTGAATATTGTATCTTAGGGAATAGAGAAACCTGAAAAGAGGGAGAGAGATGAGGGTATAGCCAGTTGGTGGAGCAGTCAAAGCACACACATTTATCTATTAAGTTCACTATCTTATATAAGTGTGGTTTGTGGTGTCCCAAAACAATTACAATGATAACATCAAAGATCACTGATCACTATAAAAATATAATAATAAGGAAAAGTTTGAGATACTGTGAGAATTACCAAATGTGACACAGACACAAAATGATGACATACCTTTAGAAAAATGTTGTTGATTGGCCTGTTTGATGCAGGTTGCTACAAACCTTCAATTTGTGAAAAATGAAATATCTGGCAAGCACAATAAATCAAGATATGCTTGTATTGAAAATTATTACTAATTAAAATTCATAGTTGACATTAGAGTTCACTCTGTTGCACAGTTTTTACAAATGAATAATGTCGTGTATAAATAATTAAGTATCCTACAGAATAGATTCATTGCTCTAAAAATCCCCTGTGCACCATCTCATATCCGTTACTGTTCCATTTCCTCCCTGAGCCTCTGGCATCACTGATCTTTTCACTGTCTCCATAGTTTTGCCTTTTCATGAATGTCATATAATTGGAATCATACCATATGTAGCATTTTAGATTGGCTTCTTTCATTTAACAGTAAGCATTTAGAGTTTCTACATGCCCTGTTGTGGCATGATAGCTCATTTTTAAATTGCTGAATAATATTTCATTTTATGAATATACTATGGTATTTTTATCTGTTCACCAGTTGAAGACATATTTTTTGCTTCCTAATTTGGAGCAATTATGAGTGAAACTGCTATAGCCTTTCATATGCCAGTTTTTGTGTAGACTTAAGTTTTCCAACTCATTTGAGTAAATACCAAGGACCAAGATTGCTGGATCATATGGTAAGACTATATTTAGCTTCTTAAAAAGTAGCCAAACTGTCTTCCAAAGCTGCTATACCATTTAGCATTTCCACTAGCACTGAATGAGAATTTCTGTTGCCTCACATTCTCATTAGCATTTGGTATTGTCAGTATTTTGGATTTTAGCCTTTCTAGTAGATATTTAGTGGTATCTCATTGTAATCATGTTTTTCCTTTAGCCACTCTCTTCTGCCATCTCTCACTAGAAGCAGTTTATCTTCCTGTTATTCCAGGCAAGAGCAAATTCCAATACCACTGAGGAATTTAGCATTGTGACAAGCTTAAAATCAGTATTTTTCCTTAAATAGATTATTGTCAAGTTGGTTTCCATATAACATCCAGTGCTCATCCCAAGTGCCTTGCCCATGCTCATCACCCCCCTTCCCCTTTCCCTCACTCCCATCAGCACTCAGTTTGTTCTCAGCATTCAAGAGTCTCTCATGGTTTGCCTCCCTCCCTCTTTCCAACCATTGTTCCCTTTCTACACTCCATGGTTCTCTGTTCAGTTCCTCCTAGTCCACTTATACATGCCAACATATGGTATCTGTCCTTCTCTGCCTGACGTATTTCGCTCAGCATAACACCCTCCAGGGCCATCCATGTTGCTACACATGGCCAGATTTCATTCTTTCTCAGTGCCATATGTAGTATTCCATTGTATAGATGACCCACATCTTCTTGATCCATTGGTCAGTTGATGAACACTTAGCCTCTTTCCATGTTTTGGCTATTGTTGAGAGTGCTGCTATGAACATTGGGGTACATGTGCTCCTATGCCTCAGCACTCCTGTATCCCTTGGGTAAATTCCTAGCAGTGTTATTCTTGGGTCATAGGAGAGTTTTATTGTTAACTTTTTGGGAAACCTCCAAACTGTTTTCCAGAGGGTCTGCACCAGTTTACATTCCCACCAACAGTGTAAGAGGGTGCCCATTTCTCCACATCCTTGCCAGCATCTAGAGTCTCCTGATTTGTTCATTTTCACCACTCTGACCAGCGTGAGGTGGTATCTCAGTGTGGTTTTCATTTGTATTTCCCTGATGATGAGGGACGCTGAGCATTGTTTCATGTTATCTGTTGGCCATCAGGATGTCCTCTTTGGAGAAATGTCTGTTCATGTCTTCTGCCCATTTCTTCACTGGGTTGTTTGTTTTTCGGGTGTGGAGTTTGGTTTGTTCCTTATAGAATTTGGATACTAGCCTTTTATCCAGTATGTCATTTGCAACTATCTTTTCCCATTCCATCAGTTGCCTATATGTTTTATTGATTGTTTCCTTTGCCATGCAGAAGATTTTCATCTTGATGAGGTCCCAATAGTTCATGTTTGCTCTTGATTCCCTTGCCTTTGGGGATGTGTCAAGTAAGAAATTGCTGCGGTTGAG
>NW_024081303.1:244386-332109 GCF_003009895.1 Hyaena hyaena | reverse complement strand
ATCCATGAGCATGGAATGTTTTTCCATTTCTTTGTGTCTTCTTCAATTTCTTTCCTAAGTTTTCTATATTTTTCATCACACAGATCTCTTATATCTTTGGTTAGGTTTATTCCTAGGTATTTCATGGATTTTTGTGCAATTGTGAATGGGATCAGTTTCTTGATTCCTCTTTCTGTTGCTTCATAATTGGTGTATAAAAATGCAACCGATTTCTGTACGTTGATTTTGTACCCTGACTTTGCTGAATTCATGGATCAGTTCTAGTAGGCTTCTGGTGGAGTCTGTTCAGGTTTTCTCGGTAGAGTATCATGTCGTCTGCAAAAAGTGAAAGTTTGACTACTTCTTTGCCAATTCTGATGCCTTTTATTTCTTTTTGTTGTCTGATGGCTGATGCTAGTACTTCCAGCACTATGTTAAACAACAATGGTGAGAGTGGACATCCCTGTCGTGTTCCTGATCTCAGGGGGAAAGCTCTCAGTTTTTCCCTGTTGAGAATGATGTTAGCTGAGGGCTTCTCATAGATGACTTTTATGGTGTTTGAGTAAGTTCCTTAGATCCCAACTTTCTTGAGGGTCTTTATTAAGAAGGGGTGCTGTATTTTGTCAAATGCTTTTTCTGCATCTATTGACAGGATCATATGGTTTTTATCATTTCTTTTTTTAATGTGATGTATCACATTGATTGATTTGTGAATATTGACCCAGCCCTGTAACCCAGGATTGAATTCCACCTGATCATGGTGGACAGTTCTTTTATGTGCTGTTGGATTCGATATGCAAGTATCTTGTTGAGGATTTTGCATCCATATTTATCAAGGATATTGGTCTGTAGTCTCTCTCTCTCTCTTTTTTTTTTTTTTTTGCAGGGTCTCTGTCTTGCTTGGGAATCAAAGTGATGCTGGCTTCGTACCAGTCTGTAAGTTTTCCTTCCATTTCTATTTTTTAGGAAGAGTTTGAGAAGAATAGGTATTAATTCTTTTTTAAATGTCTGGTAGAGTTCCCCAGGGAAGCCATCTGACCCAGGACTCTTATTTTTTAGGAGATTTTTGATAACTGATTCAATTTCTTCACTAGTTATGGGTCTGTTCAGATTGTCTATCTCTTCCCATGTGAATTTTGGTAGTGTGTGTGTGTTTAGGAATTTGTCCATTTCTTATAAGTTACCCAATTTGTTGTCATAGAATTTTTCATAATATTCCCTGATAATGCTTGTATTTCTGAAGGGTTGGTTGTAATAAGTCCATTTTCATTCATGATTTTGTCTGAGTTTCTCTCTTTTCTTTTTGAGAAATCTTGCTAGAGGTTTGTCAATTTTGTTTATTTTTTCAGAAAACCAACTCTTGGTTCATTGATCTGTTCAACTGTTTTCTTCGTTTCTATATTGTTTGTTTCTTCCCTGATTTTTATTATTTCTCTTCTCCTACTGGGTCTGTGGTGCTCTTGTTGCTCTCCTTCTAGTTCCTTTAGGTGCGCTGTTAGATTTTGTATTTGTGCTTTTTCTAATTTCTTGAAATAGGCCTGGAGCGCAATGTACTTCCCTCTTAGGACTGCCTTTGCCCCATCCCATAGAGTTTGAATTGTTCTATATTCATTTTCATTTGTTTCCCTATATTTTTAATTTCTTCTCTAAATACTTGATTGGCCCATTCGTTCTTTAGTAGGGTGTTCTTTAGCCTCCATGTTTTTGGAGGTTTTCCAGACTTCTTCCTGTGATTGATTTCAAGTTCATAGCAGTGTGATCTGTGTGCATGGTATGATGTCAATTCTTTTATATTTATTACGACTGCTTTATGTCCCAGTATGTGATCTATCTTGGAGAATGTGCCATGCGCACTTGAGAAGAAAGTGAATTCCATGGCCTCAGGATGTAGAGTTTTATATATATTTGTCATATCCATCTGGTCCAATGTGTCATTTAATTCTTTTGTTTCTTTAGTGATTTTCTGTCTAGTTGATCTATCCATTGCTTTGTAAGTGGAGTGTTAAAGTCCTCTTCTATTAGCACATTCTTATCCAAAGATTGTTTCTGTTTGTGATTAAATGTTTAATGTATTTAGGTGCTCCCATATTTGGCACATAGGCATTTATAATTGTTAGTTCTTCCTGATGGATAGACCCTGTAATTATTATAGAATGCCCTTCTTCATCCCTTGTTACTGTCTTTACTTTAAAGTCCAGTTTGTCTGATATAAGCATAGCTACTCTGGCTTTCTTTTGACTTCCTATAGCATAATAGATATTTCTCCATCCCCTTACTTTCAATCTGAAGCTGTCCTCAGATCTAAAACGAGTTTCTTATAGACAGCAAATAGATGGATTTTGTTTTTTTATCCATTTTGCTACTCTATGTCTTTTGATGGGAGCATTTAGTACATTTACATTCAGTGTTATTATTGAAATGTATGGGTTTAGAGTCATTGTGTTCTTTGTAGGACTTATGCTTTTAGTGGTGTCTCTGGTACCTTATGTTCCTTGCCCCTCATAGCATCCCCCTCAGGATTTCTTGTAGTGCTGGTTTAGTGGTGACTAATTCTTTCAATTTTTGTTTATTTGGAAATATTTTTATCTCTCCTTCTATTCTGAATGACAAGCTTGCTGGATAGAGGATTCTTGGTTGCATATTTTTTCTGTTCATCACATTGAAGATTTCCTGCCATTAGTCTCTAGACTGCCAAGTTTCAGTAGATACGTCTCTCACCACTCTGATAGGTTTCCTTTGTGTGTTAGGACACTTTTATCCATAGATCCTTTTAGAATTCTGTCTTTGTCCTTATATTTTGCTAGTTTCACTATGACATGTACTGCAGAAGATCGATTCAAGTTATGTCTGAGAGGAGTTCTGTGTGCCTCTTGGATTTCAAAGTCTGTTTCCTTCCCCAGAATGGGGAAGTTCTTTGCTATACTTTGATCAAGGACTCCTTCATCGCCTTTCCCTCTCTTTTCCTCTTCTGGAATTCCTATGATACGGATTTTTTTCCGTTTGATTGTATCGCTGAGTTTTCGAACTCTCCTTTCATGTTCCTGGATCAGTTTATCTCTTTTTTTCTCAGCTTCCTCTTTTTCTATAATTGTGTCTTCTAATTCACCTATTCTTCTCTCTGCGTCTTCAATCCGTGCATTGGACGCCTCCATTTTATTATGTACCTCATTTATAGCGTTTTTTTAATGCATCATAACTGTTTTTAAGCTCCATAGTCTTTGTAGCAATAGTTTCTGTAATGTTTTCCATGCCTTTTTCATGCCCAGCAATTAGTTTTATGACTATTATTTAAATTCTTGTTCAGTTATGCTGCTTATACCTGTTTTGAGCAGTTCTTTAGCTGTCATTTCTTCCTGGAATTTCTTTGGAGGAGAGTTCTTCTGTTTTGTCATTTTATTAGCTCTCTATCTTTTGTTAGTTTTAAAAGCTTGTTTGCACTCTGCACCTGCGAGTGCTGCTGTACTAAAGAAGGCTCTTTGACTGTTCAGGGCCTATCCGTTTAGGAATTGTTCTTTTAATGGTGTCTCTTGTTGAGACTTTGGATATTTTATTTCCCTATTTGTAGTGGTATTTGGGACTCTCCACCATGTGTACTTTGGCTTGTTTCTTGAGGTAGGCCTCAAATCCTGGGGAGTCTTGGTTTGCAAACTGGCCTCAGTACACTGAGCGCATGGAGAGCGGTTTATATAAAGGCTTTAATATTCATTTTTGTAAAATCTGTAGAGGATCTCCACAACCATTTACCCTCTCAAGGCTATGTCCTAGGACTGGCTTCTGGCTTTAAGTCAGTTTTTAATCAAAAAACAAAATAAAACATCTAAAACTCAACCCAAAACACCATTGTACTTTTATCTCTCTCTAAAAAATGCTAAATGGCTTCACTCACAGGCTGGCAGACTGAGTTTACACTGTATGGCATCAGGCCTATTGCTGTTTGACTTTAGTATTTTAGTCACAATTTTCAGGGATAATTTTCATACAGTATAATTCACTTATTAAGTGTACAGTTTGATGTGTTTTAATAGCTAAAGCATGGAAAGAGCCTAAGTGTCCATCAACGGATGAATGGATCAAGAAGATGTGGTTTATCTATACCATGGAATACTACATGGGAATGAGAAACAATGAAATCTGGCCATGTGTAGCAACATGGATGGACCTTGAGGGTGTTATGCTTAGAGAAATAAGTCAGGCAGAGAAGGACAAATATCATATGTTTGCACATATAGGAGGATTAGGAGGAACTTAACTGAGGACCATGGGGGAGAAGAAGGGGGGAAATGGTGGGAGAAGGGGAGAGAGACAAACCATGAGAGACTCTTGAATGCTGAGAAACAAACTGAGGACTGATGGATGTGGGGGGAGGGGGGAGATGGACATGGAGGAGGGCACTTGTGGGGATGAGCACTGGGTGTTATATGGAAACCAATTTGACAATAAACTATTTGTAAAAATAAATAAATAAATAAAATAAAAAGTGTACAGTTTGATGTGTTTTGATAAAGTATATAGATGTATAATCACCACCTCAGTCAAGATATGAACGTTTTCATCACTGCAAGAAGTTCCCTTATGGCCTTTTGTAATCTATCTTCATCTTAAGCAACCACAAATCTAATTTCTGTCTATATAGTATTTGACTTTACCAATGTCATTTAATAAAAGTCCTATAGTATATGCCCTTTTATTTATGGTTTCTTTCACTTAACATAATGTTACTGAGATTCACCCATCATGTTGCATGTATTAGTAGTTTGCATCTTTTTATTTCAGAGTAGTATTCTACTGAATGGATATATTATGTTTTGTTCATCCATTCACCAATTGGTGACTTTTTGGTTATTTACAGCTTTTGGCTATTATGAATAAAGTTTCTATAAGCATTTCCATACTGGTCTTTATATGGGAATATGTCTTCTTTACTCTTAGGTAAATACTTGATATTCCTAGTCTTTTAGATTTTACCTATTTTATTAGTTGCATAGTCGTTATACAGTAGTAGTTGGTATGTCAGTGTGGTTTTAATTTGCATTTCCCTGATGACTAATGATATTGGGCCCTTTTTTTCATGTGCTTATTTGTTGTCCATATATCTTATTTAGTGTCTGTCCAAATCTTTTGTCCATTTTTAATGGGTTATTTGTACTCTTGCTGTGTTGTAACAATTCTTTATATCTTATTCTGAATATAAGTCTTTTATCAGATAAATGTTTTGGAAATATATTCTCCTGTCTGAGACTTATCTTTTCATTTTCTTAGTGTGTTTTAAGGAACAGAGTTTCTTAATATTTATAACACAAAATAACATTTTTTCTTTAAGGTTTGTGCTTTTTGTGTTTTATCTAACCAATATCTTTGGTTGACTCAATGTCACAAATTTTGTGTGTGTGTGTGTGTGTGTGCTTGCGCTCGTGTGTGCACACGTGTATGTGTGTGATTTCTTAGCATTTTGTATTTTTTTCTTAAATAGTTTATTGTCAAGTTGGTTTCCATACAACATCCAGTGCTCATCCCAACAAGTGCCTTCCTCCATCCCTATCACCCCCCTTTCCCTCTCCCCCACCCCTATCAGTACTCAGTTTGTTCCTAGCATTCAAGAGTCTCTCATGGTTTGCCTCTCTCCCTCTCCCCAACTAGTTTTCCCCTTCTTCTTCCCCATGCTCCTCCATTAGGTTCCTCCTAATCCACCTATACATGCCAACATATGGTATCTGTCCTTCTCTGCCTGACTTCACTCAGCATAACACCCTCAAGTTCCATCCACATTGCTACAAATGGCCAGATTTCATTCCTTCTCATTGCTATGTAGTATTCCATTGTATAGATGAACCACATCTTCTTGATCCATTGGTCAGTTGATGGACACTTAGGCTCTTTCCATGTTTTGGCTATTGTTGAGAGTGCTGCTATGAACATTGGGGTACATGTGCCTCTATGCATCAGCATTCCTGTACCCCTTGGGTAAATTCCTAGCAGGGCGACTGCTGGGTCATAGGGGAGTTCTATTGTTAATTTTTAAGGTTTAAAAAAACCTCCACACTGTTTTCCAGAGGGGCTGCACCAGTTTACATTCCCACCAACAGTGTAAGAGGGTGCCCATTTCTCCACATCCTTGTCAACATCTATAGTCTCCTGATTTTTTGTATTTTAGCCATATAACTTTGTATTTTTAGCTCTTGTATTTAGGTCTATGATCTTTGCAAATTAATTTTTGTGTCTGGTATGAAATAGAATCAGAATTTTATCCTTCCTTCCTTCCTTCTACATATTGACAGTCAATTGTTCAACCATCATTTATTGATAAATCATCCTTTTTCTGTTGATTTACTTTTTAAAAATATTTTTTATGGTTTATTTATATTTGAGAGAGACAGAGAGCATGAGTGGGGAGGGGCAGAGAAAGAGATGGAGACATAGAATCAGAAACAGGCTCCAGGCTCTGAACTGCCAGCACAGAACCCAACACAGGGCTCAAACTCACAAACTGGTAGATCATGACCTGAGCTGAGGTTGGGCACTTAACCGACTGAGCCACCCAGGCACCCCATGATTTACATCTTTGTTGAAGACAATTGATTTAGGTTATTATATATAGGTTACATGTATGTTGATTAAAATCTCTACCACAATCATGGCAGAGTTCTGAGAAGCTGGTTTTAAAATTGATAAGATGGTGTGCTTGGTGGCTCAGTCAACTAAGCATCTGACTCTTGATTTTGGCACAGATCATGATCTCATGTTTGTGAGATAGAGCTCCAAGTTGAGCTCTGCACTGAGATAGCAGGATTTGCTTGGAATTCTCTCTCTCTGTCACTCCTCACTTGCATGGGTTCTCTCTCTCTCTCTCTCTCTCTCAAAATAAACATTAAGAAAAGATAAAAGGGAGAAATTGGTGAGAGAGAAAACAAAAAAAGAGAGAAAAAAATCAAAGATACTAAAAACTAGTTCTTTGAATAGCTCAGTAAAACTGATGTCAGCAAATTGATCAAGCAACAAAAAAGAAAACCCGAATTATCAATTTTCTTTGGAAATGAAAGAAGGGATATAATTATAGATCCTATAAGATAGGAGAATTTCTGAACATCTTATTGCTGGTACATTTGATAGCTTAGATAAAAAGAACACATTTCTTGAAATAAGTTAATTACTAAAGATAAGATGAATATCAACATATCTTTAAAGAATTGAATTCATAGTCCAAAATGCTGCACAAAACATCTCCAGGCCCAGATTGCTTCACTAGTGAATTCTACCATGCAATTAAGAAAAAAAGAATAACAATTTTACACAAAATTTTCCAGGAAATAAAAGAGGAGGTAACGTTAAGCAACTCACTTTATGATGACAGCACTATTCCCAGTAGCAAAACCAAATAAAGGTATAAAGAAAATATATTAATCAATATCCCTTCTGAACCTAACTCAAAAAACTTAAAAAACCTTTTTTTAACGTTTTATTTATTTTTGAGAGACAGAGAGACAGAGCATGAGCGGGGGAGGGGCAGAGAGAGAGGGAGACACAGAATCTGAAGCAGGCTCCAGGCTCTAAGCTATCAGCACAGAGCCCAACAGAGGCTTGAGCCTAGGAACTGTGAGATCATGACCTGAGCTGAAGTTGGACACTTAACTGACTGAACCCCCCAAACCCCCCACTTTAAAATTTTTTTCGAAAATCTTAATAAATTATTCATAAAGTACAATCAGTAATATACAAAAAGATCATATATCATGATATGAGATTTATCCCAGTTATCCAATGTTGGTTCCACATTTGAAAATCAATTATTGTAAGTTATCATATGAACAGAATAAAAAAGAAAATTGTATCATAAGCTCAATATATACAGAAAAGCATTTGGAAAATTCAATATTTATTCAAGATTTTAAAACTTTCAGCTGACTAGGAATATAAGAAAACTTCCTCAGCCTGATCAAAAAATATCTACACAAAACATAGATTTAACCTTATTTTTAATTCTGAAAGGTTTAATGCATGTTTTCAGACCACAACGCTATGAAACTTAAAGTCAACCACAAGAAAAAACTTGAAAGACCACAAATACATGAAAGTTAAAGAACATCCTACTAAAGAATGACTGAGTCATCCAGGAAATTAAAGAAGAAATTTAAAAAGCATATGGATGCAAATGAAAATGAAAACACAGCAGCAGTCCAAATACTTTGGGATATAGCAAAGTCAGTTAAGAGGGAAGTATATTGCAATACAGGTCTGAAATAAGAAGCAAGAAAAGTCTCAAATACACAACCTAACCTTGCACCTAAAGGAACTAGAAAAGGAACAGCAAATTAATTCTAAAGCCAGCAATAAATGGGAAATAGCAAAGATTAGAGCAGAAATAAGCAATATATAAACAAACAAACAAAAAAACTCAGTAGAATAGATCAACAAAATTAAGAACTGGTTCTTTGAAAGAATTAATAAAATTGATAACTGCCTAACTAGACTTATTAAACAGAAAAGAGAGGGGTGCCTGGGTAGCTCATCTCTTGATTTGGGTTTGGCCATGATCCTAGGGTCATGGGATCAAGCCCCACATGAGCCTCCACTCTTAGCGGGGACCCTGCTTAGGATTCTCTCTCATTCTCTGACCCTCCTCCCTACTCCCATTTGCTCTCTATCAAAAACAAAACAAACAGAAAAGACCCAAATAAATTAGGTCAATTTAGTTGAGAGTATTGTATGTTTTCTATTTCCTTATTGTTTTTTCTTTTTTCTTTTGGTCTACTTGTTCTGTCATATACTGAGGGAGGAATCTTAAAAGTTTTCAACTCTGTGATAATCCTACATTCTTTCTTAAGTGTGCTTTTTTTTTGGGGGGGGGGGGGGCTCAGCAGTACAAAGGCAGGGCCTGTAGTAGAGCAGGCATCAGCCAGGCAATTGAATGTTAGCGTCCTTCTCTGGCTGGCTCCCAAAATTTATCAGAGATTTTATGGGAAATGTTTACTTTTGGTTTCCAAGAGATGAAGGGAGGGGATTGTTTTTCTTCAAGAGGTTAGCATTCCTCAAACACATGAATTTTCCATTCCCTATCAGTCCTCTTTTGCACTGAAGAGGAAGAATGAGATGATTTGTTCAAATAACTGAATTTCAAATATTGGGTAATTACTGGTTTTGTGTCCTGCAATGGTGTCTTGGTGACAATTCAAGGAAAAATAGGAAAAGTTCTTTTAAATAAGTAACACTTGCATGGAACTGAATACTGAATCGGTTCATACTATTCTCCTTAAAATTCTATACTATTAAGACTTCTCAGGACACCTGGGTGGAGTTCGAGTCTCATGTCAGGCTGGAACCAGACAGCTCAGTGCCTGATGCCTACTTCGTATTCTGTGTCTCCCTTTTTTTCTGCCCTTCCCTGCTCATGGTCTGTCTCCCCCTCTCAGAAATAAATAAATATTTTTTAAAAAAGACTTTTCACTGAGGAAGGACTGTTTGTCAAAGAGGTAGTGTGTCAGCTGAGACTCATTCCAAAATTCCCAAGTGTTTGCTTATATAATGTAGAGTAATCATTCTTTCATTAGAAGTAAAAGCCAGTATGATGCAATGGTAGCATGTTATCAGCAGCAAAAAGCAGAAATATGTTTAGTTTTCTTCTTTCCTTTGTTTAATTTTACAAAATACTTTTGTATGAGGATCCCATTCAACTGCAATGTTCTGACCTGATTTAACCACTTATGTTTGTTTTCTTTAAGTGTGGTTCTTTGAAAATTAGGCCTCCCTTGAGGACAAAAAAAAGTTCTATTGGGTATTAAATTGCAAATGTATGTCAAAAGGGAGAAATAGGATTAACTTTTGTTGATCCCAATATAGCACAGACACTGTGCTAGGTGCTCACAGCCATTTCCTTATTCCATCTTCTCAAGATCCTTATCTGAGAGATATATTAGCCCTATTTTACAGGCAATGATACAGAGGTACAGAGCAGTGTGAGGTCACATAGATGGCAGAAATTAAGATTAGAACCAGGATCTGTCTAGTACCAAAATTCATACTCTTTGTTTTCCATCATGCTTTCATTAATGTGGAGATCTGATACAAAGGAACCCATTACTGTTTTTATTGATTAGTTCTGTGATTTCTGGAATGGTCTTACCTAATTGTGGTTGGTGTAGAATGAGACCTTTTTCTTTATACTCCTTGTGTAAGGAAATCTTTGATTATACCATGTACTTTAAACAGAACCTCGATATTTTGGTCTTTGATAAATTTGGCATTATAAAATATTGACATCTCTTTAGATCTCAACGGTTGGAAATGTTAGGCTTAATGTGAGGACCAAGCAGAGGGCAGCTTAGGGCCTTTGGTCTAGGCAAGGAGAGAGAACTAGGAAAATTCAAAGAGTGTAGTAGCAAGATTGGCCAGTCAGTAGAAATGAGAAAGCTGGCAGGGAGGCAAGTACAAGTATAATTCAAGGCAAAACAAATATCAGAGACCCAAAAGAACTTGTTACAAGAAAGAATAATCATGAAGAGAAATAATCCCAAGCATAGGTCATCAGTGATGTGGTTTGAAGTGTTGGGGTTTGGAGTTGATGGCTAAGAAATAATTCCTGAGATGTCCTTGGTGCAAAAAAAGTGGTTTTATTAAAGCACAAGGACAGGACCTGTGGGCAGAAAGAGCTGCACTGGGGGGCGCCTGGAGGGCTTAGTCGGTTAAGCGTCCGACTTTCGCTTGGGTCATGATCTCGCAGTTCGCAGTTCGTGGGTTCGAGCTCTGTGCTGACTGCCAGCTCAGAGCCTGGCGCCTGTTTCAGTCTGTGACTCCCTCTCTCTCTGACCCTCCCCTGCTCACGCTCTCTCTCTCTCTCTCTCTCCTAAGAAATAAATAAAACATAAAAAAATAAAATAAAAAAAAAAGAAGGAGCTTCACTGGGGTTGTGAGGAGTGACTGATTATACACTTGGGAGTTGGGGAAGTTTCCAAAAGGACTTTCTTATGTTAAAGAAGACTCACAGGATCCTGGAGGCCTAGATATTGTCAAGCTAAAGTTGTTTTTCCCTCTAGCAAAGCATTAACATTAAGACAGTTGGGAGTGCTTGGAATAATGTCATACTCTGCCTATCTCAGGTTATCTGCCAATGGGCTTCAAGTTATAAGAAATTTAATTTTATCTAAAGCTCCTTCTGCCTTTGTTTCCCCCATTAATCAGTGGCCATTCACTTGTAGGAGTTAGAACTTTGTTTTTCAGATATGATCCTTTCACCAGTAGTATTGCCATGACATATTAACTTGTTATAAATACAAGTTCATGAGTTCCACTTTGATCTACTGAATCAAGATCTCCATGGCTGGGGCTCAGGAAATTGTGTTTTAACAAACTTTTCAGATTATCCTTATGCATGTTAATATTTGGGAACCTCTGAACTAGAGGTTCAGAGTGTCAAATAGCAGGAAGAAATAAACTAGTCATGGAGCCTTGACTCATTGCTTCCTATACTCGATAAAAAAAAATATTAAAAGTGCCAGGCACTGTATTAAGTA
This sequence comes from Hyaena hyaena, assembly GCF_003009895.1. Classification (NCBI taxonomy): domain Eukaryota; kingdom Metazoa; phylum Chordata; class Mammalia; order Carnivora; family Hyaenidae; genus Hyaena; species Hyaena hyaena. The sequence goes on along the minus strand of NW_024081303.1, from coordinate 320,629 downwards.
CTGGTAATATAGGGGTGAAGGGATAAGAATGACTTTGTTGATGAGATAGAGGAAAAGAATGCATTTGGTCAGAGTTGTGTTAAGTTTGAACAATCTAAAGTACATGTAAATGGCAGTGTTCCATACGAAATAGGAAGCACAGGTGTCCTTTAATCAGGAAAGATATCTGGTCTAAAGTGTTATTAATCCTTAAAAGAATAGCTAAACTCCTGGGAGCTACTGGCTTTGTGTGGGGTGGGGTCTAGTTGGGGGCTGGCAATGATGATTGAGGAATGAGAGAGTCAAGTGTCTGAGATTCCTTGAGACCTTGTTAACCACTCCATTCCCAACAAACAGCAGGCTGCCAGATGTTCTGACTACCTTCTATTTACTCTATTAGTGAAGGGAGGATGATGCCTCGCCCTAAGTAGTATGAGATACCCAAACACACAACACCTGACATGATCAGATGAGATTGGCAGCAGTTTATTGGTCACATATACTCACATACTGGGAAGAAGAGGGCCCACCGGAGTTTCTCCTGGGAGCAGAGTGAACCAGCAAGGGCTGTGGATTTATAATGACAAAATCCTGTGGATTTAAAGGCAGGATTTATAATGACAAGAGAGTAAGGTGAACCTTGATCCCTGTTGGAGAGTGTGTTTATTTGAATAATAATTTGGGCTGGCAAAGAGATGAAGCCTATTAGGTTGAGGAGCCAGGTAGGGTGTAGCTAGCTGGGCTGATAGGTGAGATAACTGGGTGGGGAGCAAGGGAACTCATGGTAGGCCTTTGGGACTCTATGAAGCTTAAAGCTGTCAAGGCAGCACATAGAATTTCAGATTTTACAATTCTCCAGCATACACGGAAAGTCCACTTCAACAACCATCTTTTAAGGGAGTTTATCTGGACTAAAGCCTTCTTTTTCTCTTTTGCTTTTCTTTTCTTTCTTTTTTAAATGTTTATTTATTTTTGAAAGAGAGAGCATGAGTGGAGGAGGGACAGAGGTAGAGAGAGAGGGAGACACAGAATCGGGAGCAGGCTCCAGGCTCTGAGCTGTCAGCCCAGAGCCCGAAGTGGGGCTCAAACTCACGAACCATGAGATCATGACCTGAGCCAGCCAGCCACTGAGCCCTCTTTTGCTTTTCATTCTACAGCCCAATATCTCTCTGCCACCTGTTAGAAATAAGCCTGTAGACACAAAGGAAAGATACAGTGGGAGCACAGTGAAGTGAGGCTTTAATCAACGTTCTTGCAAGAGCAGGTGTCTGATGGACAGGCATACTCAGGGCAGTTGCAACAGACAATTTATCTCCTAGCATGCAAATCCCTCCCCTGGTTCCTCTTTGGCTGAGTACTACAGAGGTTACATCCTTACCCATGGTGAGGTTTTAGGGTGATGGTGGGGGGTCCAGAGTGAACAACCAAGAAAGAATTCTTGAAGATGTCTTTGTTGCAAAAAGGTGATTTTATTAAAGCATAGGGACAGGACCCATGGGCAGAACTGAGCTGGCATTGTGCAGAATGGCTGGCTTTATACTATGGAGTTGGGGAGGTAAAGTCAAAAGGGAGGCCTCCAGAGGGACTTTGATATACTGAAGAAGACTTCTGAGATACCTGATGTCTTGCTATTGTCAAGCTAATGTTGTTTTCCTTCTGATAAGACATTAACATTAGGACAGTAGGGGGTTCCTGGAGAAATTTTATACTCTATTTGCCTCAAGTATTTGTCAATGGGCTTCAGGTCACAAGGAAATTTAATTTTACCTGTCATTTCATTCTTGCCATTGTTCTCCATATCACCATGGAGGAGTGATGTTGGGGCTCCAGGAAACTGATTGCCTTTTTCTTGTAATTTACTAAGATATTTGTTAAATGATGGAAGCTCATGTCCTGTATGGCTGTGATCTCTACCATTGTTGGCCATTTGTTTCCATTTCTTCCTTTCCTATCCTTCGGCAGTCAGGAGTGCCTGAAAAATATCACACACATCCCACCTGGGGGGTGGGGTGAGTTAGCTTGCACTTTGTCCTCAGCCTGCCCCGGCTCCTTCATCATCCAGATGTCACCTATGCCCTTGTAAAACAAAAAGTAGTCTGATTGGAACAAATTTACGTTCCCTGAGGTGACACAGAGACTTTCAGTCCTCTCTCCCTTTGTCTTTGGTGCATGCTCATTGCAAAGCCTGGGGCGGGAGGAGGGGGGGAGGGAACAAGGGGAAAATAAGTCTGTGAAACAGAGAGGGGAAGAAGAACCAGGAAGTGAAGGGTCTAAGGGTTTGGGACTCCACTGTGCGGGGGATGGGTTGTACATATTTCTTATTAGAAACCTATTGGTTGTAAACCTACTGTTAACTAGACAGCACAGCTTTTATTTGGTATTTCTGAAAAATGAATCAATTTCCTTACTTCTCATATTATCCACCTGCTCTCTTTCTTTCTCTCTCTTGCACACACACACACACATTTATATTGACAATAGGTTTGGATAGTCCTCCTTGATGTGGGAAACAAAGGCAAAAGGAACTGTAGATAAAATTAAATTTCCTTATAACTTGCAGCCCATTGACAAATCTTAGGCAGGCAGAACTCCAACTGTCTTAATGTTAATGCTTTGCTAGAGGGAAAAACTTTAGCTTGACAATATCTAGGCCTCCAGGATCCTGTGAGTCTTCTTAAACACATTAAAAGTCCCTTTGGAAACTTCCCTTTGCCTTTACCGCCTCCAACTCCCAAGTGTATAATCAGTCACTCCTTACAACCCTAGGCAGCTCTTTCTGTCTACAGGTCCTGTCCCTGTGCTTTAACAAAACCACCTTTTTGCACCGAATACATCTCAAGAATTCTTTCTTAATCATTGGCTCTGAACCCCAATGCTCAAACCATATAACTCCTGGCTGTAAATTCAGCTGACAGTCAGGTTACCACCCCAGACCTTAGAGGAAAATACCTTGTGTTTTTTAAATGATCCATATACTCAGACTTGGCATTCCCAGGTTGGGTCTAGGATCTAAGTAAGTCCTTGCTTATCTGAGAAGATGGGCCAGATATACTTCTATGGAAACGCAATACTTAAGATGGCAGAGAGAAAAAGAGCATGTTTAGGCAGCCAAGAAGAGTGGTAAGAGTAGTTGGAAGAGAAGCCAAGGAGGTATGTCATAGAAACCAAAGTAAAAGAGACTACCCATAAGAATGGAGTGGTTGAGAAGAAAACATGCAACTGGGAGCAGTAGAAGAAATGGACAGAAAAGTGAGTATTGGATTTTTCATTTTGGAAGTTTTCATGCTACCTTGTTAGAACAGTTTTGATAGAATATGTGTGTAAAGACATGTGCGGGAAAGGGTTATGAGAGGGGTAGGAGAAAGAAAGATGAAACCATAGAACAGTGAATTCAGAGAGAATGGATAGTAAGCTATTTATGGGAGAAATTACATCCTTCAAATACTCCAGCAACAACATCAAAAATATAGTGGGGTTGAAATGGGGAATGAACTAAATAAGAAAAGAGGATTATTGATAATTATCTGTTGGAGCTGTCTGATGGGTCTTCGTTACTATTACAAGAGTATTTTTTAAACTTGTGATGTGTTTGAAATGGTCCATAATAAATATCTGAGTGTTTCTTTTGGACCAGAAGGGCCCATGCAAGGGGACATTTGTGAGAGGGCAAGGAAACCCCAGTGGAAAGAGGATGAAGGTGTATCAGTTAATGACAAGGGGCTGAGGAAGAAACTGTAATATATCCCAACACTTCTAACCCTACTGCCATTTTAGGAGAGCAGCGGGAGAGAGGAGCCCAGCAGGGGATCTTTAAAAGGCCCTTTGAAAGAAAACATCAACTTTCATCGTTTTAATCATGTGCCGAGCTGATTCAGGGATATATCACCTTTAATTGTCTGCTAAGGCAAACTTGAAGCCACCCAAGTAATAAAGAACTGTTCTACCTCTTTACCTCTCCACTATTCTTTATTCTCTCTGTTCCTAACTCCCCGACCCAACTTCAGTCCCTAGGGGGAACAAATCTTCAGGTAGCAAGTGAAGGACAGCGTGACCAAAAGGCCATGTCTCTTTCCTCATCCCAGCCTGAAGCAGGATTTTGGGGTGGGATGAAGAAAGGGAAGGGGTGGGAAGAAGATGTTATGCTAAATTAAGTTCAGAGATTTGAATATTGCACTGAACTGGACATTCTAATTATTGTATGGAGACTGTTTGCAACTTAATATGACAGTAGGACTGCCTATCAAGAATAAGTGGAAAAGCATAAGAGGCAGATTGAATCAAGGGATGGTGGAAGACAACTAATGTTTTGATCACCAACTATACTTAAGGTTGTGGACTACACCACTTTTATTTCTGGCTATATTTCTTTATGATTATTTCAGCTTACACTCAAATTATTCCAACAAATTCATTCTCTTCCTTACCACTAATTCCTGTTTCCCACCTCCTCATTTATGTTTCTGACAGAATCATTTTCACCAGTCTCTCAGGCTCAATATCTAGTAATTAATCTTGATTCTTCAACCATTGATTTTTCTTTCTCATTAGGTTCTCTGTGGGCCTGGCATAAAGTAGGAGATGTGTTCTACGATGCTTATTCCAACTGGTAGTCCCTGATGAAGGTGTTCATATTTATATTATGTGAATGTGACCCCCATGGCCATAGCTGACTGGATGGACCAGCAATCAAGAACAGCTTGGTAGGTAGATATGCTGGGGCAATATGATTCTCTTTTAAGAACGTGAACCAATACCAGTTGTTGTTGTTGTTGTTGCTGTTGTTGTTTTTGTTGTTGTTGTTGTTGTTGAATAACTTTAAGAAAGTTTTTATTCCTAATGGCCAAACCAGGTCTGAAGGGAACAGAGTCAATATTTAATCCTTCTGACTTTGATCTTCATATTTGTAACATTTAATCCCTACTCTATTATTTATACTAGTAGTGGCATACTAAGCAATTTACTACTTCCAAGCAAGTTCATTTTAACTTTTAAAATTTTTGATGTTTTAGTTTAAATTCCAGTTAGTTAATATACAGTAATATAAGTTTCAGGTATACAATATAGTGATTCAACACTTCCATACAACACCCAGTGCACATCACAAGTGCACTGTTCAGCAAAGGAAACAATCAGTAAAACTAAAAAGCAACCTATAGAATGGGAGAAGGTATATACAAATGGCATATCTGATAAAAGGTTAGAATCAAAATTTATAAAGAACTTAGCAAACTCAACACCCCAAAATTGAATAATCCAATTAAAAAATGAGCAGAAGACATTTTTCCAGACGTCAAGATGGCCAACACACACATGAAAAGATGCTCAACATCACTTATCATTAGGGAAATGCAAATCAAAATTACAATGAGTAATTACAAAATTACTATGTCACACCTGTTAGAAAGAACAGGTGTTAGTGAGGATGTGGAAAAAGGGAACCCCCTTGTATTATTGTTGGAAATGCAAATTCATGCAGCTAGATTGGAAAACAGTATGGAGTTTCCTCAAAAAGTTAAAAAAATTGCTACAATCCAATGACTGCACTACTAGGCATTTATCCAAAGAATACAAAAATAAAGAATTCAAAGGGACAACTGCACCCAGATGTTTATAGCAATGTTATCTACAATAGCCAAATTTTGGAAACAGCCCAAGTGTGTTCATTGACAAATGGATGGACAAAGCAGATGTGACACACACACACACACATACACACACACTCACACAAACATATACACTGGAATATTACTCGGTTATAAAAAAAGAATGAAATCTTGCCATTTGCAATGACATGGATGGAGCTAGAGACTATTAAGCTAAGTGAAATAAGTCAACCAGAGGAACACAAATACTAAACAGGGTCATTTTTAAAAAGTGAGATGTAATTCACAACATAAAATTCACCATTTTAAGTGTACAATTCAGATATTTTTATTATATTCACAAGATTGTGCATCCATCCCTGTCTCATTCTAGAACGTTTTTATCACCCCAGAAAGAAATCTCATGCCTGTTAGCAATCCTTTCTCATTCTCTTCTCCACCTGCCTTGGCCCACACCCACTTTCACTGCAAACCACTAATCTTTCTGTCTCTGTGGATTTGTCTATTCTGGGTATTTCATATAAATGAAACCATGTACTATGTGGCCTTTTATGTCTGGCTTGTTTCACTTATCATAATGCTTTCAAAGTTTATCCATGTTGTAGCATCTATCAGTACTTTATTCCTTTTCTTTTTTTTTAATATTTTTATTTATTTCTAGGAGAGAGAGAGAGACAGCGTGAGCAGGGGAGGGTCAGAGAGAGAGGGAGATACAGACTCTGAAATAGGCTCCAGGCTCCGAGCTGGCAGTCAGCACAGAGCCGACGCGGGGCTCGAACCCACGAACCGCGAGATCACGACCTAAGCAAAAGTCGGACGCTTAACCGACTAAGCCACCCAGGCGCCCCGGTACTTTATTCCTTTTTAAGGCTGAATAATATTCTGTTGTATGGTTATTATCAGTTGATGAATATTTAGGTTGTTTCAATTTTTGGGCTATTATAAACAGTGCTGCTATGAACATTTGTGTACAAGTTTTTTTTTTGTGAATATGTTTTCATCTCTTTTTGGTATACACCTAGGAGTAGAATTTGGGTCAAATAGTAACTGTGTTTAGCTTTTTGAGGAATCAACAAACTGTTTTCTACACTGGTTGTACTATTTCACTTTTTCACAAATATTGTATGAAGGTCTCAATTTTTCCATATTCTTGTCAACACCTGTTATTTTCCTTTTTCAAAAAACTCCCCCCCCACCTGGATAGGTATAAAGTATTTATTAATTTTCTTTTCAAATAATCAGTTTTATTTTCAAAATGGAAATAACTATTTTTCTCACTATCTTTGCTCATTATAATGCATTGCAAGGTAATGCAAGTAGCTATCAAGATAAAAATAAAAATTGTCCATAACGCCATCAATCCAATGATAGCAATTGTTGGCTTTGGGAAGAGGACAATAGTTTGAAGTGCTGTTTCAGCTAGGTCTTGGCAACCGTATACTGTTGAATATACCTCTGTATGAACTGAAGTTTTTGTTTGCCAGAGTTCTAGATAAATACTACCTGAATTTTGGAAATTACCCACTTCCACCCCCCAGCTCCTGTTTAAACTATCTTGAGATAATTGCTTAGAAACAGTTTTATTTAGTAAAATGCTTCTCCCATCCATATTATGTCTGAAAAGTGAGAAAAAGAATAACCATTTATTGAGCTTCTGTGAGATACCAGGCATGGCATTAAGGTATCTTCATTGTATTACCTTATTTAATATTCAGAACATCTCTTTGCAAAAGATTTTATTGTCATTCGACTTCACAGACTGAAACAGAGGCTGAATGATGTTAAAAGTAACTTACTAATGAATCTAAGGCCATGATTTTCCAACCTGGGTCTGACAACTGAAAAACTGTTTTTCATGTTGTTGTTGTTGTAACTGTTGTTGTTTTAATTCAACATGCAACATCATTTGGTGAGTTATTTCTTTATTCTATTGCAGTTTTGTTAATTCAGTTAATCATATATAAAGCGGTTAGTGGTGAACAACTTTAAGGACAATGTAATAAGAAACTGAATAAGAGAAAGTATTTCAAAAATACAGTTATTAATTGTTGATACTGTAGGCCTATTAAATGTCTTCAAACATTCTGATAGTTTTATTGAAGCTTAATAAACAACCAATAAGCATAATTTAAGGTGGATAATTTGGTAAGTTTTGAAATATGAATGCTACTGAGACACCATCACAGCACAGTCAGATAATGAACATATCAATCAGGCCCAGAGTTCCTCTTAATCTATTATAATTTCTCCTTTCTTCCCCAATCCTGTGCACTTCCATCTTCAACCAACCACTAATGTGTTTTCTGTTACTATAGATTAGTTTGCATGTTCTAAATTTTTTATAAACAGAATCATTTAGTATGCACCCTTCTTTTTAATCCAGTTTTTTCACTCAGCTTAATTATTTTGACAATCATTCATGTTGTAGTGAATCTCAATAGTTGATTGCTTGTTAGTGATGAGGAGTAATTTTATTGTATAGATACACTGTAATTTGTTGATCCATTCACCAGTGGATGGACATTTGGGTTCCGGTTTTTTGACTATTGCAAACAAAACAGATATGAGCCGTCATGGTTTTGTACAGAAATATGCTTTTCTTGCTTTTGAGTAAATATCTATGAGTGGAGTGGCTAGATCAAATTATAGATGTATGTTTACTTACTTTAAACATCTTTTTTAAGAAATTGCTTATTGGCATGTAAATTATATACTTTAATATTCATCCATTCTAAGTGTATGGTTCAATGAATTTTAATATTACAGAGTTGTATAATCACAATCCAACTTTAGGCAATTTCCATCACCTTAAAAAGACCTTTGGTCCATTAACAGTCACTCTCTGCTTCTACCCTAAGATCCAAGCAACCACTAATTTTCATTTCTATAGATTTTCTGTTTCTGTCTTGAGGGCTGGAGCTGGAGTGGGCTGGCAAAGGTGTGTGTGGGGAAGGACTAGGTCATGCTACAACTGAGCTTCCTTGGGGGGATAGCTGGATTTGGTGCGAGCCAGGGGCCAAAGCAGGCTGGGGTGGCCCTACTAGTCCCTCTATAGCTCCTGGATCATGCTCTCTCTATGCTATCAAGGTGAAAAAGGAATGTAAAAAATGGCAATTGCCAGCACCTCCAACTCAGGAGAGAGAGCTTTCCAGCAGTTCCTTGTTTTGCAGATGCTCTAGAGTTAGTAAATAGGTTTCTTTAACATATACTCTAATTGCCCCTTTAAACTTCTGTGTTTTGCTGTGCCAGGATGGGGGAGTCTTATTGACTTTTTGATGTCCCTACCTACTTCAGGTTGGTGCCTGGGGGGTGGTGGTCTCATAATTACTGTGTCACCATCTTTCTTACCATTCTCTCTGTGGTCCTTCTATCATTTGTTGTACAGAAGCTGTACAATCAGCCCTCAGTTCTTCTTCAGGAAGAATTACTTTATATGTAGGTATGTAGATTTTGCATTTCCATGCGAGGAGAGGAGTTCAGGTCTTCCTATGCCACCATATTGGACCACCTCATTTTATTTTTTTGCATATGGGTATCCAATTGTATGATCACTATTTGTTGATAAGATTTCCTTTTTCCATTGAATTGCCCTTGCAGCTTTTTAAATAATTGGTCGTGTATATATGACTAAGTCCATTTCTGAACTCTATGCTCTATCTTTATGGAAATACCACATTGTCCACATAAATGTAGCTTTATAGTAAGTCTTGAAAGTAAGTAGTAGAGAAAAAAATTGTTTTTTTTTTCAAAACTGTTTTGGCTATTCTACGTCCTCTGAATTTCCCTATAAATTTTAAAATCAGCTTGGGATTTGATTGGGATTGCACTAAACCTATATATCAACTTGGGGAAAATGGACATCTTAACTGTATTGTGTCTTCTCTTTTTTAAAGTTTGCTATTTGTTTTGAGAGATAGAGAGAGAGAGCATGAGTTGGGGAGGGTCAGAGAGAGAGAGGGAGTGAATCCTAAGCAGGCTCTGCTGACAGCACAGAGCCTGATGTGGGGCTCAATTACAACTGTTAGATCATGACCTTAGTTGAAATCAAGAGTTGGATGCTCAACTGACCGAGCCACCCAGGCACCCCCACCATATTAGGTCTTCTGACCCATAAACAAAGTATATCTCTCCACTTATTTAGGCCTTCCTTAATTTCTTTCAGTTGTGTTTGGTTGTTTTCAGTTTATAGGTCTTGCACATCTTTGTCAGATTTCTCCCTAAGTATTTTTAAAATTTTAATTGTATTATAAATATTATTTTTAAAATGTCAATTTTCAGTTTCTTTTGTTATTATATAGAAATACAATTGATTTCTGTGTATTGATATTGTATTATTCTGTATCCTTGCTAAATTCATTAGTTCTATTAGCTTCTTTGTAGATTCCACTGGATTTTTTACATGGATGATCATCTTATTTTTAAATAAAGGCAGTTTTACTTTTTCTTTTCTTTTTAAAAATATTTTTAATGTTTATTTATTTTTGAGAGACAGACAATGTGAGCGGAAGAGAAGTAGAGAGAGAGGGAAACACAGAATCTGAAGCAGGCTCCAGGCTTTGTCAGCACAGAGCCTGATGCGGGGCTCGAACCCATGAACTGTGAGATCATGACCTGAGCTGAAATCGGACACTTAACCGACTGAGCCACCCAGGTGCCCCTACTTTTTCTTTTCTAATCTGGATTATTTATTTCTTTGTCTTGCCTTATTGCAATGACTAGAATCTCTAGAAAAATTCTAGACAGAAGTATGAGACTAATATCCTTTTATTGTTCTTGATCTTAACCAGTCTTCTATTCAGTCTTAGACTATTAATTATGATGTTAGCTATAAGTTTGCTTTGGTCTATATCCTTTATCAGGCTAAGGAAGTTCCCTTATAAACTGTTATCAGGAATGGATGTTGGGTTTTGTCAGCTGATTTTTCTGCATCTAGTGAGATGATCATTTGGTTTTTCTCTTTTAGTTTGTTAAAATAATAAATTACATTAATTGATTTTTTAATATTAAACCAACATTATATTCCTGGAATAAACCCCACTTGATCATTATGTACCCTTATATCTATTTAATATACATATCCTTATATATATTATATATCTACTTTTTATATTTGTGGGTTTGATTAACAAAAATTTTAGTATGTAGGGGCACCTGGGTGTCTTAGTCGGTTAAGCGTCCGACTTTCGCTTAGGTCATGATCTCGCGGTTCGTGGGTTCGAGCCCCGCGTCGGGCCCTGTGCTGACTGCCAGCTCAGAGCCTGGACCCTGTTTCAGTCTGTGACTCCCTCTCTTTCTGACCCTCCCCTGCTCACGCTGTCTCTCTCTCTCTCCTAGAAATAAATAAATAAATAAATAAATAATTTTAGTATGTAAATTTTTCAATTTTTGTATCTATGTTCCTGAAAATATTCATCTGTATTTTTCTTTTCTTGTAATATCTTTGGTTTTGATATCAGTGTAATGCTTGCCTCATAAAATAAGTTCAATAGAATTTTCTCTTCTTTAATTTTAATAGAGTTTGCTTAGAATTGGTATTATTTCTTCATTAAATGTTTGAAAGAATTCACCAGTGATGACAAGTTTTTAATGAAAGCATTTTAAACAATAAGTTCACTTTTAAAAATGAATAGAGCTATTCAAATTGTTTGTGTCTTCTTGAGTGAGTCATAATATTTTGTGCCTTTCAAGGAATTTGTCTATTTTCACTGAAATTACCAAAGTATTGTCCGTAGTATTCTCCTTTTCATCCTTTTAATATCTTTAGAATCTATAGTAATGCCAACTCTCTTATAGATATTGATAATTTGTATTATTTCTTTTTGTTTTTCTGATCAGTCTGGCTGGAGGTTTATCAATTTTATTAATTTTTCTCTAATATCCAGTTTTTTGTTTCATTGATTTCTCTGTTATTTTTCTGATCTTCTTAATATTAATAGATTACTACATAATTTTTTAGTTATCCCTTTCCTATATCTTGAAACACCTGTACTTTTTAAATCAAATTATCTTTAAAAAATTTTTAATGTTTATTTTTGAGAGATAGAGAGAGAGCAGTAGTGGGAGAGGGGCAGAGAGAGAGGGAAACACAGAATCCAAAGCAGACCTCAGGCTCTGAGCTGTCAGCCCTGAGCCTGATTCAGGCCTTGAACTCACAAGCTGTGAGATCATAACCTGAGCTGAAGTTGGACAGACACTTAACTGACTGACCCACTCAGATGCCCCTATCAAATTATCTTTTGGAGAAATATGGGTCTTTTCATTTGTGCTATTAAATTTTTTTAGTTATAATGTAATATTTTATATGTATAAAAGACTATATGTAACTTGTAAGTAAAGAAGTATGATAAAATAAACACCTATGAAGTTGGTGGATTACTTCCATATCTGTCAGATCTCTTTCATTCTGATTCCAACACTTGCCCAACACACATACTCTATCAGGGTAACTTCTATTAAAGTTATAGAGGAATTTGAGTGTGCTTCCCTATGTGCTAATTGTACCTAAGAAACATTGTTCTCAGTTAATAGCAGTCAGGTTTGCCTACCTTTTAAAACTAACATTCACTGAGTGCTTGCAATATGCAAAGGAATTCTTATCAGTGTCCTAAGAAGTAGGTTTTCCCATCATTTCTTCTATGTTTGAAGTTTGCTTGAAGCCACATTCAAAAGAAAACTGAACTCTTGCTTAGGCACACTTGGGTTTACCTTTCTCTCTCAATAAGAAAGTTTGCAGTTAATACTATAAGACTAGCATGACAGAAACACAGTGTCACATGTGTCCCACTGTCTTACATTAGGCTCCCTTGATGTGGACCTTGAGTTAGGGATTCATGAACATGTGATTTACTAAGAGAACCTTCCCAAGAAAGATTGCTACAGGAGTTGGGCAGAACAAGGATGGGCAGGAATCTTGGTAAGAATATGATCTCATGCTGAAGTCCAGCAGAGGGTAGCTTCAGCATGAAGCCTGTAGGAGAATTTTTGAGTGAAATTTAAGACAGAGTTGTTTGGCCCAAGCAAGGACTTTCAAAAGCCTTGTAAGGCTGATGAAAGGAATGCAAACTCACAGAAGCTTTCATCTCTTTGTACAAGAGGGCAAAGCAATATCAGTTCCTAAAAACAATCCTTGTAAGAAAACTGCAAGTGATGGATATTGAAAGTCCACAGAAGATGGTGGTGGTGGTGGTGTTTATATGGGTGTATGGTACACATGGAAATGTAATAAAAGAATTCAGTATAAAGGGATCCAAGGGGATTTGGGCAGAACACCAATATTGTTCACAACACCAGAGTTCTTCTATCTTTTCTTCCTACCATTTTTAATGTATTGACCTTTATCCCCATGTTCATTACTCCATGGTCACAAGTTGGCTGTTCTACATTCAGCCTCATATAAGTAAGAGGTCTAGGTCTAAGTAAGAGGAAGGTGAAAAGGGTGAAAGACAAAAAGTGCATTTTAGTTTAATATATCCCCTTTTAAAAAGTTTTTCTTGGGACGCCTGGGTGGCTTAGTCAGTTAAGCATCTGGCTCTTGATTTCTCGCTCAAGTCATGATCCCAAGGTTGTGAGATCGAGACCTGTGTCAAGTTCTATGCTAAGCATGGAGCCTGCTTAAGATTCTCTCTTTCTCCCTCTGCCACTTTCTCCCACTCATGCTGCCTCTCTCTCTAAAAAAATTAAAAATTAAAAAAAAAGTTTTTCTCAAACCCTTATCCTGCCTATATTTTATTGTTCAGAACAGTGTCAAGTGGTTACCATAGCTACTACATGGGAGTCTGGGAAGGCATATATTTTGAGTTGGGGATATTGTTGCCCAGTACAAAATGAGGTTCTTTTGGTAAGAAAGTAGGGATGGTGGTGATGGATATTAGGTAAACAACTACAATATTTGGTACTTTCTCATTTTACAGAGAATAAACAGAGATTGAGAGAGGTCACATAATTAGCTGAAGTTACATAGCCTGTAAACAGTAAACCAAACCTATGTTCTTTTTAAAAAAAAAATGTTTTGTTTGTTTCTGTAAGTATGTATGTATGTATGTATGTATGTATGTATGTAATCTCTACACCCAACATGGGGATTGAATTCATGGCCCTGAGATCAAGAGTTGCAGGCTCTTCCAGTTGACCCAGCCAGGTGCCCCCAAATCTATGTTCTTAATATGCATTCTTTTTATGGGAGTACTCTATGGGGTACGGACCATAATTAGAGTTGGACAAGTGTTTCATCATCTTGGCACCTCAACAAAAGTAGCTCATTGCTTCTATCTCTACCAATTTGGCTTTAACTTTTATCTTTTGCATCCATTTCTCAGAGTTCTAAACCCCCTAATCCCAACCCTGACTGGGACCTGCAGAAGGAACCTATTTAACATGACCTTGAGAATGGATATATGAATAGATCAGGGTGGGTCGTAGGGATTGGAGATAGAGAATTCACTCTTCTTTCTTTTCACACTGATCTTTCTTACCATTGTGCAACTGTGTACTGCAGGGTTTGAGTTTTAATACATAAATTGTACATGTTTTAAGTTCCATGTGGATAAGGAACATGGTTTAGTCTTTCTTGGGGGGGTGCTTTCATGCTACCTAGCAAAGTCTAATACACATGACAGGTACTTAGGGAGCAACTGCTAGAGGACAAGATTTCTGTGCTGTATAGTTCATTGTATGGTGGGGGTGGGGGAGGAATTTGGGACAAGCCTGGCCCAATCCGCACAAGAATACTCTTGTTTAAGATTTTTCTATCCATCATGCAATTTCTCAGCATGAGGCACAAAGGTTGAAATTGTTTTTATTTTCTGGCTTTTTTTTTTTTTTTACAGATGTGGGGGGCTATAATTCAATCTTTTTAATCAAGCTGTTGCATTCTTTTTTTTTTTTTTTTAATGTTTTTCATTTTGAAAGAGAGAGAGAAAGAGAGCAAGTTGGGGAGGGGCAGAGAGGGAGACACAGAATCCGAAACACGCTCTAGGTTCTGAGCTGTCAGCACATAGCCCAACATGGGGCTCAAACCCACAATGGTGAGATCATGACCTGACCTGAAGTTGGATGCTTAACCAACTGAGCTACCCAGATGCCCCATCAAGCTGTCGCATCCTATTTAAATTAGCAATTATCTTTCCAGATCCCCTGAATCTTAACTCTTACTTCATTTTCTTTTCCAATTCTAAGTCATATTACTTATTCAAATAAAATTTTCTTGATAGTATTTCAAGGTATCCAATGAATACATAAAAATTTAATGAATATAAATAAAATGAGGAAAAGTAAGTTTTGATATAATTTTCATTCTGATACAATGAAATGGAAAAATTCCTTCCAGTTATGTTTGTGTTTCGGATCATCAAAACACATTAAAGTAAGTGACAAAAGGCCATCGCCCACTTAATATTTTAATCAAATAATAATCAGCATTGTGATGAGCAAAGTATCTTTAGAAAAGGAGAATTGAACATGAAATATAAGATAACCAAGTTGAAAGATACCTAAATGAGTCAGAGGTTAGGTTAAAGTTCCTTTGGCAGGTGTATGTTGGCTGTTTGGTTTTGGGTAAAGGTCACTGAATAGCTCTCTGTGCTGGGCAGTATGATGGGCACTGGAAATTACAAAGGTGTAAAAGATATGATCCCTTGTCTGGAATATCTTAGTTTTGAATGACCAAAAATATCAGACAAATGACCTACTCCATACACCAACATTGGCGGAATAAAGTATACTTTCTTAAAAATTTCAGAATATTTAGTCATTTTATGATAAAAATGTGGCCTCATAGACTTTTAAAAAATACAATTTATTCAAGAACTTAAACAATGTAACAGATATATCTGGTTACCTAAAAACAATCATTTTAAGTATATCATAGAAATGCATATGATTAACATTTAGCGTTTTTCAGATAGGATGATATAGATTCTGCTTTTATTTTTGTCTCCATATTAAAATTGGCAATGTAATGAAAGATCTATTATTATTTATAATTGTTTACCCTCACAAAGTAATTCTCAGCTTTTTAAATCTTATGTTCCATCAGTATCATAATCTAATAGATCTCACCAAATTAAGAATTAAAAAGCCTACACTTTCAGAAGAAGTTACATTTTATAAGTATTCTGTTATTAGTTTTATCATTTATTGTCGGTGTTAAGCCTGTGAAAAATTATGGTAGAATTAAGGCCTTAAAATAAGCAAAATGATTCTTTCAGTAGTTGAACAATCTTATTATATGGTTGGGCATGAATTTTATTACCTTAGTAATGTAAAATGCAAAGGTATTTAATAAAAATATTTCTCTTAATAGGCTTGTGTGAAATTCTACAACATAAGGTAGATGAAGTAGAATAAATATGGTATCCAGAGATCACATGATATGTAATAAAGCTCAGGAGGCACAAAAGATATATCAAGAACACAGTTGGTCAAAGAATGAGTAAGGAAGAAAAGCCAAATAAATATTCCATAGTAAGTAGGGTAATTGGGAAGCTGGACAAGTAAAACGCATATACATGGGAAGAAAGTATTAGAAAAAATGTTGTCCAGGGTGACATGTATATCAAAAGTCATAGATCCCTTGAGGATAGGGTCTGAAGGACATAGGATACCACAAAATTAAGGGATAGACAGTTATTGAAATTGTGATGTTAATCCTGTGTCCCATCTAGGCTCTAATAGATTAGAGGACTTCTCAATTCACTGTGGTACTTGGATCCCATGGTACTTGGATATCCTAAGATAGGTTGTGTCAGTGCTTTAAATAAATGTTTTAGTTTGTTGGATATTCCTAATGATTTCAATTATATGTCTGACCTATAATTTTTTTCATTTCCTAATATAAGAATGCCTTGCTTAAACTTAACTAAGTCTATAAAAAATCAGCAGTTTACAAACAATTAGAGGTAAAAATATTTACAAACACACTGGATTTATTTTTCTTAATGCTTTGACTGTCTCTCTCTTTTCACATATTTATATTACCTGCCTACCTATGTAGGTATCTGAAGTTTTGGGCATCTTCAAACAAATTTGTTGTTTTAATCCAGTTGTGAATCGGTCAGTCCAGGTAGACCTGGTTGTCTTTTCACCAAGAGCTTTAGTGTGTAAACTCATTGTTTGGAACCAGGGAAAATTATGTCTCTATGTAGCTCTTTAAAATGAATCTGTCTAAAATGAGACTTGGATTAAGACCCTTGCTTTTCCCAGAGGTCTCAGCTCTAAATATGAAGTTCTTTCTGTACTGAAAGCATAAAAATATAAAGATCAGGTTGTATCTCTTCTGAGGTCTCTTTAGCAATACCCTATTGAATATGTAATGATACAGAGGGAAATAAAAAGCAGAAATGAAGGACCATAAAAAATATTTACACAGAATGAGAAAAACATTCCATAACATACTAAATACCCTCCACTTCCCTTAAATGTTATCTGTCTCTTTCTTGATCATTTCTCCAGTGGTAGCTATTTGGGCTATCCAACACAAAATCCACAGCTCTCCATAACATTAATTTTAAGAGAGTTTAAATATGGTATTTTCTATAGTTGAATCTTTAGTTTGATCCTCTACTTTAATTAGAGCAAGGTGGTTATCCTTTACTCCTATAAACACTCCAGGATCATTCTTACATTCAAATGAAACACATTTGGAAGACTTCTTGTGAAGGAGGAAGAAGGCCTGGTCTGGCAATGGGTTTTCAAATTTTTGTAGCTGAGGAAACAAGAAAAAAAACAACCAGTATGTGAGTGGGAAATCCAAAGTCAACCTCACCTCCGTGTGTTAGGAACTAAAGGAAATTAGTTATAAATTGGTATTTCTAGCAAGGCTACTTATTACTAAGTAGAGGATGGGAATGGGGGAGGAGGAAGTTAGTTGAGGGCTGAAGTGGGATGGACTTAATTTAATTTACTGATGGTCTATATATCTTGAGAGACTTTATAGCTTAGAATGACTGGATTTAGAGGCAGCAGCTCAGGATTTGTGCCCTACTTTTACCATGTACTGTCTCTGAGATTTGTGCACATTGCTTTACTTCTCAAGCATCAATTTTTTTTAGTCTAACCTGTTTTCTACTTGTGAGTGATAGAAATGATTATTATTTCAGGCCAATAAGTGTTGGGAATGGTTTGTTATATAGTAATATCTAACAAATACAATAATTCCATCGTAGAATTACCTCAATAATTAAAGGAGACTACTTGTAAAACATTTAACATGGTATTTGGCATATGATAGAGTTCTATATGGGTCAGCTCTTACTACCAAGTAATTATATATGCCAAACACTGTTATATACATTGAGGAGCATTGTTAAGGAAGATATTGGTTACCATTGAGTGCTTATGTTAATACCTTATGACTGTATTAGTTAGATTTATAATTTTGTATTTATGTAATCTGTCATCTATATTATACTCTTATATTTTCTTCCTGGTCTCTATCTTTGGCTTGTTTGTTCTCAAGATGTTTATAATTCTTCATCATGACAAATATTATACTACTGTTTACTAACTGAAAAAGACTGTAGTGAATCCTATGATTAGAATGTAGGTTATT
Organism: Hyaena hyaena; assembly: GCF_003009895.1. Taxonomy (NCBI): domain Eukaryota; kingdom Metazoa; phylum Chordata; class Mammalia; order Carnivora; family Hyaenidae; genus Hyaena; species Hyaena hyaena. The sequence continues at coordinate 302,500 of NW_024081303.1, read as the reverse complement.
ATTTACAATGATAATTGTAAATCTTGGCAGATAGAAATATTTATGACTTTCCCATTAGCAGGCTTGGAGTGTAAACTGTTGCATTTGCCTAAGAAAGCTATTTTATTAAGAAACACTTCCTAGAAAAACAAAGTAGTTCCTAAAGCTGAGTAGAAAGGATTTCAGATCATTCCATATAGTAGCGCTTTTCAAACTTTAATGTGCGTATGAGTCTCCTGGAGATTTGTTAAAATTTGTTAAAATGCTGATTCTCATTCAGTTGTGAGGAAGCCTGAAATTCTGCATTTCTAACAAACTCCCAGGTGATTCTACACTGCTGGCAGAGCCCAGACTTTTCAGTTGCAAGGCTATACATGCCATTTCCTTCCCTTCCCTACTCCAGAAGTGAGTTGTTAGTAGTAATTGTATTTTATGTACAATAGCACAAACAAAACTTCTTCCTTGAAATATGCCAATACCTAAATCTGCACAAATAATTGGAGTCAATTATGACAGTTAAGTGTATATTTCTATTACCTCCACAGAGTGTTCTTTGTTATTTGCATGCAGCAGGAAGTCTTTATCTTTTGTAGGACTCAGGTTTACCAATAATGTCTGGCCATCAACAGCATCACCTTGCAATTAAAAATATATGTAAATTAAAAATAAATTAATTTAAAAATGTAAATTATAAGGCTAAGAATATAACTCATTTTAATTTAAATAAGTTTAACACCTAGGTAAAGAATCCAAGATGTAATGTAAATAACTGCTTCACTAGCCAACACGTCTTTTAGAAGTATTTGTACCCAAATGAAACTAAAGAGTCATTGGACAACTTGGGAGTAATTTTAAGCTCCTAAAGAGTCATTGGACAATTTGCAGTTATTTTTAAGCTCCATAGCTTTCTTATATGCTTTCTAATTGTAGAATAATGACTCTATTGGGTATTTGTCTGGGTGTCAGCTTCCCTGTCTCCATGTAAAGCCACTGATAGTTGTCCTTCAACATCCCAACTACTCTCCTTGTGTAATAGAACATTTCCCAGTCTGTTTTCTTGTAGCTAAATGTAGCAATGTGACAAAGTTTTGACCAATATGAGGTGAGTGGAAGTGTCAGGTGCAACTTCAAGGTTTTGTCTTTAAAGGAAAAGACAGTTCATGCATCTGTCTTCCTCTGTCCTGCTGATTGGGCATTCCTGTGGTAGCAAGTAATCTTGAACCATGTATATGTTGGCAGAGTGACAAAGAGAGAAGGGGCCAGGTCCCCAGATAACCTGTTGAGCAGTACTCCCATTCTTGTCCTGGCTAAGACAGAAATAAAGTTTTATGTAGCTCAAACCGCTATTATTCTGGATCTCTTTTAAATGTAAGTCTTCATCCTAATTATTAAACTGCACAATGGATGGGATGGAATAAATCCTGTAAGAATCTAAGATTTTACCATGAGTGTGGGTTAGGAGAATCTTCTGAGACTGCCTTCCTTTTTTATGGAGGATTTTTGGATTTGTCCTTACCCCAAATTCAAGAATTCAAGTACTTCAGCTACCTAGCCTTCCAAATTACCTGTTTCACGTGAAGGAGGTTGGGAATCATAATAACGGAATAACACCTTATCTGAAAAAGAATGCATAAAATCCCTTTGGTGAGATACAATTTTATCAAAAGGTTTGAATTTTAACAAATAAATAACATCAGAAAATAGCCTCTTTTATTATACATCAATAAAATAACTTTAGTGATTTTAAGAAAGGTCTTAAAAATGTATGAATACGCTCTGATGAATTCTCTAACACAGTCATTATTAAAATCTTCAACATATAGTTCATAACACTGGTATATTCTTTTATTTGAGGTTGTACTTTGGCGATATTTATAGGGCTGGAAAGATATAGTAGGTAATTTAGCAATAGCAAATATATGTATTCTCTTCATTCATCTTTTTCCATCTTTTAAAATTAAGCTTATTTACTTATTTTGAGAGAGAGTATGAGTTGGGGAGGGGCAGAAAAAGACAGAGAGAGAGAATCCCAAGCTGACCCTGTGCTGTCAGTGCAGAGCCTGACACAGGGCTCGATCCCATGAACCCTGAGATCATGGCCTGAGCCGAAACCAAGAGTCGGACACTTAAGTGACTGAACCACACAGGAATCCCTCTTCTTCCATCTTTCACAAAATATACCACTTCTCAGTATCAGCATTTTTCCCTATTCAGTCCTCACTAAGCTTCTGAATTCTCTTCAACTTAGTGATATTTAGGCATCTCTGCCAATGCATTAGAGTTGGCACACAGTATGAAATCTATGTGTCATGTTTGAAGTAATACATTATTTATGGTTTGGTAAATATTTTTTTACTTTACTAGTCATAATTATATCATTATAGACAAAAGGAAATATTCTACCTTTCTCTTGATTTTTTCCCAAGTCTTCTACATAGATCTCATAACTTCCATCCTCAAAAACGAAAGTAATAGATTGATCATTGTATGTGCTCAAGGAAGCAGAATATTCTGTAACAAGTAAAAAGCTTGTCATTAAAAATTCAAAATAACTTGTTCCCATGAACAGTCTTCAGCAATTAAAAAAATGCTTCCGTAAAGGTTTTTGTTTTTGTTTTTCCAATTTGAGCTGTACTTTGTCCACTATTGTTAGATAGATAAAGGCCTTTGGTGCAATCTTAACATAGCTGAAAGGCTGAAGTTTGCCACTTGAATGGAATTAATATGCTGGTCTCCTGCATGAAGACCAAAGGAGGTCATGTTAGTGTGTTTATGGAAGGATTTGGTGGAGAGAAATAAGCTGGAAAATTGACAGACTTTGCCTGCTTCCTTTTTTCTTATGGTCAAGGAGACTGTGGACAAAAAGGGACTGTATTTTGATAGACGTGGTTAAATGAATACCCATCTGTAAGTTGTGGAGTTAGAGACCCACTCTGCCCTCTGGCTAATAAGAGAGACACTTAGAGCAGCACTCTCAACTTTAAAAAAATGTCCCAGCACACATAGAAAATGCTATTTCTATGGCATGCTGAGGTAAACTGTTGTAGAATTGGGACTTATGTTGGTCCTGAAAGAAAAAATTATTATATTTTTCTTTATATTATAGAATTGTGCTAAGAAAAATAATACACAAAATATAAGAATGTTAAATATTGAGTCTGTATATGAATTTCTAAAGTAAAATAATTAAAATTCTTTCTTTATTTAAATTTTAGTTAGTTAACATACAGTGCAATATTGATTTCAGGACTAGGTCCGTGATTTTTTACTTAGATACAACACTCAGTGGTCTTCACAACAAGTGCTGTCCTTAGTACCCATCACCCATCTAGCCCATCTCCTACCCGTCTCCTTCCATCAGCCTGCAGTTTGTTATTTATCATTAAGAGTTTCTTGTGGTTTGTTTCCCTCTCTTCTCTTCCCCCTTCTCATATGTTCATCTCTTTTGTTTCTTAAATTCCACATATGAGTGAAATTATATAGTTTTTCTCTTTCTCTTATTGACTTGTTTTGCTTAGCACAAATTCTTATTGAGAAACTTCAGTATGCTTCTGGAAACTTAAGACATTTATATCAGGAATTATGCTTGAATAACAGTATGTCATTTCTGGTCAAGTTTTCTTAATGATCTCTTCACTTCTTGATAGTTACTATCAACTTGGATTTTATTTGCAGAAGTAGATGATACAACTTAAAACAATTTTAACAACTATTTAAAATGTTTAAGAGTTGAAATTATATTTTAAAAATATAATAGTTCTTCATTTTCTTTCATTGTCAAAATGTTGAAATTTGTGGAGGAAATGTGTTTTTTCCCTTGAAGGATTAAATATTTTCCCCATATTTCCAACCCATAACAACCATTTCAAAATAATTATGGAAGGTTAACTATAGAATGCACACTCATTGTTAGAGCAGCTACACTGTACCTGGTTTGGATACCACTAAATGGGTACATTGGCAACAAATGGACAGAAGTTTCTGTTACACAAGTAGGCATGGACTTGAAGCTGCTTCCTGGAGTGGCACTTGCCAGGGTCCTGTGTCTTACCTCCCTCCTCACACCCACACCACCCCCATCACCAGACATACCTTGGATAGCTGAAACACCAGTTGTTCCAATGCATTTCTGGACCATAGGCATATCAAAGGCTAAGCTCTTTACAGGCCGTTCCGGCTGCTGACGACAGGCAGTGAATACTAGATGTTTATAATTTCCAGCTGCAGGACAGAGGTGGGAATAGAAGTGGACTGTCAATACCCACTCTGTTATATACTCAACTCTATGAAAGAACACTGTGGGGAATGCATCATTCAACTAACGTCGTTTCATTATGTTAGTAGTGTTAGAATACAGATGCGGAGACCAATGGGGGAGGTGCTGTACACTCAACTCTGAGAAACAACACTGCGCAAAATGCAGCATTCAGTTACCATGTAGTTTCACTAAGTTAGAAATGCTTGAAAACACATGCATGGAATTATAAGGTAAGTGTTAAATACTCAACTCTGTGAAAGAACACTGTGGGGAATGCATCATTCAACTAATGTCATGTTTCACTCTGTCAGTAGTGTTAGAATACAGATGTGGAAAACATTGAAGTGTCAATACACACTCTGTCAAATCCCTTATCCCAAACCCCAAATCCACTTTGAGGATTCTGAGTCAAAGCTGCTTGCTGACAGTGATGACTGACCCCAGGACTTTAGCCACCCCATAGTCTGAAGGGATCAATATTTCCTGGCACAGTTATACCTCAGTAGGGTACACTAATTGGAGTCCAGGTGGGAGAAAACTAGTTACCCACGGTCTCAACACCCAAAAAACAACTGCTATTAACATTTTCGTTTAATTCCTTTAAATGAAAAAAAAAACACAATAAAATATTGTAAATATATTTATAATTTAATATCCTCTGTTTTCACTTATTATTTATGACTATTTCTACCATGCCATAAAACTCTTTATCTGTCCTTTTGAAAATGGCCAGAAAATAGTTCAGCGTCCTTACTATATTTCAGAAGGAAAATTTGGTCGAGGAAAAAATTAGATATCTAAGATGTGGTAAATGAAGGCAAATAGATGCCCATTATTATAGTGAAGAATTACCAGAAAACATACAGTTTCCCCTTACCTGTTCTTGGTGAATGCCTTTTGGTGGTTTCTTTCCTGACATAACAGGCTGTCTTTTCTATGATAAGGCCAGAACGTAGTTGCATAAAGTACATTTGGCAAACTTCTTCAGCCTTCTGCTGGGATTCTAAACAATTGAAAAAATGTAATACTGTTTCATTCCATCTGTCTTTATCTTTTTACAAATCATGAGCATAGCCAGCCACTAAAGCAACTGAAAGTCCACAATATTTTATCAGAAAGCTTGGGGTGACTTGTATTTCAAACTTCAGGGTTTTTTAATTTTTTATTTATTTTTTATTTTTTCAATGTTTATTTATTTTTGAAGGAGAGAGAGGCAGAGCATGAGCAGGGGAAGAGCAGAGAGAGAGGAGACACAGAATCCGAAGCAGGCTCCAGGCTCTGTCTGAGCTGTCAGCACAGAGCCCGATGCAGGGCTCAAAATCACAAACTGTGAGATTGTGACCTGAGCCAAAGTCAGATGCTTAACTGACTGAGCCACCCAGGCACCTCAAACTTCAGAGTTTTTTAGATTTTAGAGTTGTCATGTAGAGTATATACTGTATATATGTAGTACTCCCAGCAGGGACTAAGGCAGCAACTCAAAACCAAATATTAATTAGTGATTTTATAGTGAGATATAGGAAATTTTATGTAAAGTGAAATAAATAAAGACTTCATGTTGGTTCAGGTCAGGATTTAATTGTCACATGAGTTCAGATTATATTTTATTACTAAATGAGTCATGAAAAATTTTAGATCTTTAGAAAAAAATTTGGTTTTCCAAATTCCATATAAGGAAGTGTGGATCTACATCAAGCATATATCAGTCTTTGCCTAACTGAGGTGGAACTTTTGTGGTCATATGAAATGTATAATCTTCTTTTACTTAATTAGAATACACTTTTAATAATTTTAAAAGGATGGCTATAGTCTCTAGAGATTATTGATATTAAAAATAAAAGACCCATGTCTTCAAGCTTTTTTCTTTTATTTTCTTCTAAGAGTTTCATGTCTAACATTTAAGTCTTTAATCCATTTCAGGTTTTGTTTTTTTTTTGAGTTCTTTTATATGCGGATATCCAGTCTTCCTAGCACCATTTTTTGAAAAGACCATCTTTTTTCCTTTAAGTATTTTTTGCTGCCTTCTCAAATGTTAGCATGTCTACAGCAGACCAAACACTGTGCTAGAAATTTTACTTACTGTTTTGTTTAGTCTTTCACACACAATAATATTACAAGGAAATTATTCTCCTCATTTTTCAGATGATGATCAGAGGCACTGAAAAACTCTTAAGGCTCTGATATTTATCGGCAGGAAAAACTGATTCTTGATTCATGAAAAAATTTGAATGAAAATTTGGCTTTTGCTGGTTATTTTCAAGCAGTGAAGGGAACCTCCTCCCTCCCCTCCCCCCCCCCCCCCAGCTCTTAACTTTCCTGGGTAGTTCCCATTCTTTTATTTTATCTTAGAGTTAGGAGCAGGTTCTTCTTTCTTTCTTTTTTTTTTTAATGTTTATTTTATTTTTGACAGAGAGAGAGCACAAGTGGGAGAGGAGTGGAGAGAGAGAGGGAGACACAGAATCCAAAGCAGGCTCCAGGCTCCAAGCTACCAGCACAAAGCCTGAGGGGGCTCAAACCCATGAACCGCAAGATCATGACCTGAGCCGCGATCAGGCACCCAACCAACTGAGCCACACAGGCGCCCTTAGAAGCAGATTCCTGTCTGATTTGTTGCAGTGAAAGAATATCTATTGGTCTTCCCAGAAGCCAAACAGTGTTTCCAAGGGTCCATGTTGGGAACCGTTGGAAGGCATCAAGTTACCTTTACGAGAAACTTGGGAAAGGCAAGCTGGTAGACACTGGGTCTCTCTAAGGAGACAATCTATTTGGATTAGAAGACAGTTGTTGGTTTCATTTACCAATTCCAAATGAAAACAAAACCAAAGAACAACTCAGCTGCCATTTGTATCTACATCTTAACACTAGATTAAGTCAAGGCATAATCGTATGGAAAGAAAATCCTTGCATTTGGCAAGAATTTGTTGGAGGTCCAGGTCCTTGATTATTAACTATGTGATCTTGGCCAGGCATTTAACCTCATTGGTCCTCAGGTCATATGCCTACTCTGTTTCAGAAAATTGCTAGGAGAATCAAGTGAAACAACATAATTAAAGCCCAGTTCCTGGCCCATTATGGATGCTCACACACACACTTGCCCAAGGTTACAGGTCTGGTGAGAAATTGTAATTCAAATATGTCTAGCATCAAAGCTACTCTTTCTATCTACTTCCATCTAAGAAAATGCTACTTTGTAATTTTAGGAACTAACATAATACAAATTAATTAAATCAGTTAAAGTAAAAAATTTAATCACCTATTTAGTAATTTTTTCACTTAGTCAAAGAAAAAGTCTCAAATAAAAAAATTAAATTTTCTACTCGTAAATTCATAAAAGGCTTTTCAGCGTCAAACAAAAAAGAAAGTTGTAACACTTGAGTCACAGCATCTCAACTTTTAACGTTATAGCAAATGAATTATCAAACAATTTGTACCAATACAGCCAAATTTCAATTATTCACAGTAATTCATAAAATGAAAATTGTGACTTTAGGATCCATTTTATGATATATCATTTTAATATTTACTTATTTATTTTGAGAGAGAGAGAGTGAGTGGAAGAGGAGCAGAGAGGGAGGGAGAAAGAGAATCCCAAGCAGTCCCCATGCTCAGTGTGGTACCCAACATGGGGCTTGATCTCATGAGCCATGAGATCATGACCTAAGCTAAAATTAAGAGTCAGAACACTTAACAGGCTGAGCCACCCAGATGCCCTCCTTCTTTTTTAAAATTCTCTAGAAGTTTGTCTTCCTGATATGCTTTTGAAAGTTAAGTAAACTTTTGTTAGTTGCTATTTTGAATTATCTATATCTTACTCCAATTCAGATGGGCATCTGCCTTTAGGTATCTTCAACTGTCTGAATGGGACAAGACCACTTAATTATATTCACATCTACCCTGGAACTCCCTAACATTGCATCACAATTTATAAATACCAACTATAGTATCACATTTCTGTAATGCTTTTACTATTGCAAAGATAATTTATAAAAGCTATGCAAATGCCAGCATTGAACTTGGTTTCCTGATAATTAATTTAATAAAATACTTTATTAACTGTATCACATTGTGTCTCCAGACCTAAAAGGCATAAGATGATACTGAAAACATGCTCATTCTTTACATGCTTATCTATATGTTATATTCAGAATCCCATTGGACATAACTGACAGGCATGTCTAATATTGAGAGTGGACCCTGTGGGGAGCAGGATGTGGGTCTTGGGTAGTTAGAAGTAAGAGTCATGATATCGAGGAAGTAGGGATGTAGAAGGAGAGAGAGGCTAAAGATATTAATGTAGGGGTTACCATCTAGTGGAACAAACACTAGTATAATTTACTGAAGGATGAATACTTGAAGTATTGAAGATGGAGCGCCTGGGTGGCTCAGTCTGAAGTGTCTGACTTCTGCTTAGGTCTTAATCTCACTGTTCATGGGTTTGAGTCCTGCATCTGGCTCTGTGCTGACAGCTCATAGCCTGGAGCCTGCTTCAGATTCTGTGTTTCCCTCTCTCTCTGCCCCTCCCCTGCTTATGCACTTTCTCTCTCTCCCCTCTCTCTCCCCAAATAAACTTAAAAATATTATTTGAAGTACTGAAGATAATTTACATTGGGAGTATTTGGAAGAAGGTATACTTTCTTGTTTCAGGGCAGCTGAAAGTATAGTGTAAAGGTTGTGTTCTCAGATGGGAATCACAAAGCCAGCATGGCCCTGGGGACTCTGTGGGAGACAGTGCTCTGCTGGGGTCAAAGGTCCAACTCAAGCTTATGTAAGGGTTGTTGCCACTTCCTATGTCTCTATCCTGCTTGATGTCTGACGGCAGTGTCTTAGATGGCTTTTAAGGAAATTCTCATAAGTAATTTCATCATAGCAACAACATGATGAAATCTTTCACGCATTTCTGGTGAGTAAATGGAAAGGTGCTTCGAAATCTTTCTATACTTCTGCCACTAAGAGAGCCAGACTATGGTTGACAGGAACTACATAAGTGAATCACTCATCTTTCACTTCTTCCCCAAACACCTATTCCACCAAACTCTCTTCTCACTGCTTACTACCCTTGATTTATCTGTGGCATTTGACTTTGGGAACCACATCTTTCTCTGAAACTCTTTCTTCCTTTATTATCATGTCACCAGTATTCTTATGTTCTCCTTGTTTCTCTCTGATCATCCATCTCTGTTTCTTTGTTGGTTTTTCCTTGTCTGACTGCTCCTAAAATGTTGGTGTTTCTCAGGATTTGTCCTTTGCCTTTTCCTCTCACTCTAGACTTTCTTTCTTGGAAAGCCTGCTCCATTGACATCTTTTTATATACTGATGATTCCCCAAACTGTACTTGTACCTTAGTTCTTTCTCTTGATTTTCATATCTGTTGCTCTTTCTTCACAGGGTATTTTGACTTCAGTTATCCTAAAGCACCTTTGTATCTATCTATGTGAAGTCTCCAGAATTCTAGACATCTTTACCTGGATGACCAATCCCTACCCTAAATTCAGATATTCTCATTAAAAAAAAAAAAAAAAAACCTTCTTTATCTTTTTCTACCCAAAATATATTTCTCTTGAAACCCTATCTTGAGAAACAATACCACTTTAATCATTGTCTGCCTATTCTTAAATCATCCTGAAAGCTGAGAATCATCTATTTTTCCATCTCTGTCCATCCCTCAATTTATTTGGACTGTCATTAAATCTTACTGATTTCACTTTCTGAGTGTATCTGAAATTTAGTCCTTCCTTTCCATTCTGTTGTTTTAGGTTAGGCCCTCATCATCAGTCCCCTAGATGAATGCAGTAGACCTCTAACCAGTTTTTGTTTCTATTCTTGCCCTTCACTCTATCTATATACCATCATCAATATAATCTTTCTAAAATAAAAATATCAGGTGCCTAGGTGGCTCAGTTGATTGAGTGTCTGACTCTTGATTTCAGCTCAGGTTATGATTTCAGGGTTGTGGGAGCACTGAGCATGGAACCTGCCTGAGGTCATCTTCTCCTCTCTCTCCTTCTGCCCCCCTCCTCTGCTCATATACTCACTCTCTCTCTTAAAAAATATCTTGCTATTCCCCAATTAAATGGTTTTCAATTGTTTCTTACTATCCATAGGATAAAGCTGAAGCTCCATCACTGTAACAGAAGTTATTCCATGGACATACTCAAATTAAAGTGTGTGACCTCTACTCATTTCTATTGCCAATTATTGCCACGTAGGGACATGGGCCCAGTGTTGCTAGATTTTCATATTTTTTCAAGATATTCAGGTTTTTATGCACAATCTTCTAATCTTTAAATGTTTCCTCAATTAAAAAACAACAAAAGTACTGTTCAGGCTAGTTAAAATACTTCTGCTGGATGGATCTGTCCCATGGCTTTCATACTGTGACTACTGGCTAGATTCATTAGGAAGCTGGATTGTAAGAACAGAGAAAGTGTTCATGAATATAGGGGAGAGGAAATAGCAGAGGAAAATAGCTAGACTCCAGGAGTAGCTTCCTGGAAACTAGGAAGGAAATGAGCTTGGAGAGGGGCTTTTTGCTAGTTCATTAAGTCCTGTACCTTATTGGTACTAGAGATGAAATACTTTAGTGGTGACCAGAACTCATATGGAACCCGATTGTATGTATACCTCTAGCAGATAGATTTATAGATGGTACAAATTTTGAGTTTTTAGCCTTGTGATTGTGTCAGATCTTGCTAGTCCAAAGGAGAAGGAATGAAATGAGCTTTCTTGCTTTGTTGCTTGGGGGCTCAGAGCAGTTAATTTAGAAAAATAAGATACAATATTACTTACACTTTGGGTTTTGAGAAGTGCACCTGCCACACACTTTATAGATATCTGTTGAAATTTTGGCCAAAAGTGTCTAAATAATGACAATCTTAGTGTTAAAGTAAGCAATATTATTGGAAAAGAATATCTGCTAATGGACAATAAGAATAATTTGCTGTCTTCCAAAGCCATATAAATGATTTGGGGATTATCTGCATCATGTTTCTCTAAATGGTATAAATAAGCTGTTAGGGCCACTGTGCACTTAAAGGAGGGGTTACATTTTAATTTTTGCATCAATGCAGCAACTATGGCATAAACCCCAGCCTGTTCCTCCACTCCAGTATCTATAAAGGGGCCATATCTCCTGGTGTACAAAGAAAACATTCTTTATTAAGAGGACATAGAGTTAGTTCCACTGAGTCACTGTTTCTACACAGAACGTTTTGATTCAGACACAAATAAAAGGATTATTTCCTGGCCATTGTGAAACTATAGTTAAATTAATATTTTCCTTGGTTACTAAAAACACACAACAATTGTGATTTCCTGGCCTTTCAGAAACTATAGTTAAATTAATACTTTCCTTGGTTACTAAAAACAGCATGGGTGGGCCATAGCCTTGGGGAAGACAGCAAATGATATTCTTTACCACTGTTCTCTCTTCTAGCCTTAAAGATGTTCAAAGAAATGAAGAAAACAAAGAACAAAGATATGCCAGTCCCCACTATCATTCCTCAGCCTCTATTTTCTCTTCAGTCTTACCAGGCTTCTATTAACTTTATTTTGTGTTACCTGTTTTGTATGAAAAGCATGAGTATAAATTTTCATAATTCTTTCCTAGGATGATTTTCAGGATCAAAGATATAGCTCTTTAATCTTTAAACTATGGCTACTACATGCCTTTATTTACCCTTCAATTTATGCCAATTCCTTTGAGTTTTCAGTTGGATAGATGTAAGCATTATTTGATCAATTCTGCTATATTTGGGGCATGGATTATTCAAATATCTTCACTTATTATTCTCTCCCAGAATAATCAGAAGTTACAAGTCAAGACCATAGCTTGTAGACCAAAGGTGTTTTATACACAATAAATGTTTGTTGAATGAAAGAGAATCAGTTTAAAATTTTATTAATCTGGGAATAAGATTTGGGGATTAGCTAGAAAGAGGTGTGGGTAGAGAGAAGGGATTGATATTAAGGGTTATTCATGTTTGCCACGATAGCAGGTTTAAATTACCCAAACCATTCTTGTTCTGGTATGTATCAAGCAAAAGTTGGCTATATATAGTCTGTCTAAAACCAAAGGCTGCTGTATTACAAATTTATGAGCCATCCCTCTTAATTTCAGCTCTTGTATTCTTAGTAGCTTTTGGTAAGGTGGCATGTATGAACATCAGAATAAAAATTTTATATAACTGTTAAAAATTTTATAACAGATAAATATAGTATGTAAAAACAATCAGAAATGCTTAAGTTCTTACTTCCCAACTTGGGAGATTTTACCAAAGCCTTGCCTGCTGAGCTGTTCATTTTTCCTGGGGAGATTTTGGTGGTTGAATACTTCATTTTAGTCTTCATTTTTCAGGCTTCTGTGGATTAAAATATAATATTAGTTCAATTGTCTCAAATTGAAAATAAACAGAAACTGTGGCAACCTCAAAATAATATTAGTAACATAGCCACGTAAAGAAAATAGTCATTCAGTAAAATTTGAACATAGCTTTCTGAAAATGTATCTATTTTGGAATATAGTAAGAGAACAAAAAGAACTGCAAAGAAATCTTAAACTTTACTTAGTGGGTTTATTGTTAGTGATATAATTGATTTTAGGATTCTGAAATGGTTTTTCTATACTACAGGACAGAACAAGTAAGCAGATGTATTAATGTTACAGGATTTTTACTGCAGGGGAAAGGAGATACAAATATAAAATATAAGAAGCTAAGGGAAAATCTTTGTTGTATTATATATAAATAATCAATATCAGTATGCTCATCTTAGTTTCTAAACAGTTTTTGCACTAAAAGGAACGAGGACTCTATATATGGGCTGGGAATGTAGAGGTGAATATGGAATATTCAGTAATGCCAGAAAGCAGTGAGTCATTCAAAAATTTGTGAGGTTGCAAAACTAATAGGCAACCAACGGAATGGGAAAAGATATTTGCAAATGACATATCAGATAAAGGGTTAATATCCAAAATCTATAAGGAACTCACCAAACTCCACACCCGAAAAACAAACAACCCAGTGAAGAAATGGGCAGAAGATATGAACAGACACTTCTCCAAAGAGGATATCCAGATGGCCAACAGACACATGAAACGATGCTCAGCATCCCCCCTCATCAGGGAAATACAAATCAAAACCACACTGAGATACCACCTCACGCCAGTCAGAGTGGCTAAAATGAGCAAATCAGAGGACTCTAGATGCTGGCGAGGATGTGGAGAAATGGGCACCCTCCTACACTGTTGGTGGGAATGTAAACTGGTACAGCCCCTCTGGAAAACAGTGTGGAGGTTCCTCAGGAAACTAACAATAGAACTCCCCTATGACCCAGCAATAGCACTGCTAGGAATTTACCCAAGGGATACAGAAATGCTGATGCATAGGAGCACATGTACCCCAATGTTCATAGCAGCACTCTCCACAATAGCTAAAACACGGAAAGAGCCTAAGTGTCCATCAATGGACGAATGGATCAAGAAGATGTGGTTTATCTATACGATGGAATACTACATGGCAATGAGAAACAATGAAATCTAGCCATGTGTAGCAACATGGATGGACCTTGAGGGTGTTATGCTGAGTGAAATAAGTCAGGCAGAGAAGGACAAATATCATATGTTTGCACATACAGGAGGATTAGGAGGAACTTAATGGAGGACTATGGGGGAGAAGAAGGGGGGAAATGGTGGGAGAAAGGGAGAGAGGCAAACCATGAGAGACTCTTGAATGCTGAGAAACAAACTGAGAACTGATGGATGTGGAGGGGATGGGGGAGATGGGCATGGAGGAGGGCACTTCTGGGGATGAGCACTGGGTGTTATATGGAAACCAACTTGACAATAAACTATTTGTAAGAAAAAAAATTTTGTGAGGTTGTGTCAAAAAGACACAGGAGCCCCCTTAAAGGGTTTCCCACTGGCCAAATTTGACATAATCTGAGCATCAAAAAGATAAATAATGGCAATTTACTATAAAGCAATTAATGCAAAAAGAAACCCACCGGTCCATAGCATTTCTCAAGAATGAATGAATGAGGGGTTTATTCATTACAGAAGGAATTGGTAGAATTAGAAAAATAAGAGTCTTGTAGCCCCCAGTTTAATATTTGATTCAGGCAAGGATCATCAATAGTTGCTGTACCTTGACTATCAAAATGGGTGGCAGTATCTTACTGAAAGAATGTTCGTTCTCTGTTATAAATTGCAGAAGCCTCAAATTCTTTCAGTAAGTTACCACTGAAGGTACCGGCCTGGCTTCATCATCAAGGTAAGGCAGCGGTTCTGTGATTTGTGGAGAGAGCAGGATTTCTTCAGCCTTAAATTCTCCCCCTTTATTGCCTCAAATTCTACTAATAGTTACTTCTACTCATATTAAGCATTGCCCCCTTTTTTCCTAGATTACAAAAATAATCAGTTTATCCCAGGAGTGGTTATTATTTAAATCTCTTAAAAATTTTATATGAATCTGCCCTTCTAGCAGAGTAAGGAATGAGCATTGAGTTACTGAAATAGAGGACTCCTTGGAAGATAAACTTCATAGAACTTTATTTTTGTCTCTGGACAATTTCAAACAGGTTGAAATTCCATTGTTTTTGTTGTGTTTGTTGTTGTTTAGATGGAAAATATTATATGCAATTATCTTATTTACATTGGGTTTTATGAGCAAAATTCTTCAATGGTAAGATCACTTAGAAGCAGAGAATCTTTGGTATCATTTTCCTGAGCCCCTAAAACAATGGATGAGTAGACTAAGACTGAAATATTAAGTGCCTTGCCCAGGATCACAAACGCAAAACTGGGACCATAATCTAGTTTCCTGATTTCCATCTTTATTCCACAGTTTCCTACCCTGTCTCTTCTCTTCCTCCTCCAAATGTAAAAAGAAAATAATCAGAACTGGGAATTTATTTTCAAATACTTGGCCAGTTGTCCAACTTCTTTGGAAATAATAAATTTCTAAATATGATAATCATAATCATAACATGTGGAATAGTTTGCAGTTAAATTTTAAATTGTTTAGAAAACAGTTCAGTTAATACCCTGCACACAGTAGGTGTACAGGTAACACTTTACTGATAAAATGAAAAATTATAACACTGGATTGTTTTTTAGTGTGTGCGTTTCCTTTTTTATCCAAGGATCCTCATTTTCCAGAAAAAAAGTTCTCCTGAATGGACATTTAAAAAAAAATTTACATTTTAAAGTAAATCTAGGAAACGACTCTATTTATATTCCACCTCTTGTGAAGTCAGAACCACATTACCAGAGTAAAGATGTTAACAGTCCTTCATTGAAGATTCATGGGTACTTCAGTTTAACTAATTATTTTGGGTAATTATTTGATCTTGTAACTTCCCCCACTACCTCTATCAACAACACTGTTAACATGGACTATCTATTAACATGGGCTAATTTGAGATAACATACTTGGAGGAACTCAACTTTAAACCAAAATTAGTTTTCTGATTTAAGCAACATAGATAAGAAACTGAAATACCATATTTACAGGGAGTTATTGACACAGAGAAAGTCAGCTGCTTTTTAAGAATCAAGTGGTAGGGGCCTCTGGGTGGCTCAGTCAGTTGAGTGGCTGATTTCAGCTCAGGTCATGATTTCATGGTTGTGGGTTCAAGCCCCGCGTCTGGCCCTGTGCTGACAGCTCAGAGCCTGGAGCCTGCTTTGGATTCTGTGTCTCCCTCTCTCTGCCCCTTCCCTGCTTGTGCTCTGTCTCTCTCTGTCTCTCAAAAAATATGTAAATGTAAAAGTTTTTTTGAAAAGAATTAAATAGTAAGTAAAAAACATAGAAAATACTTTCAAATCCTATTCAGGAATAAAAAAGCACTTCCTTAAACAACATACAAATCTTCACTTTAAAAAAATACAAGCATTCTTTTCACCTTTTTTCAGACTTAAAATTTACTCTTTACTTCCTATTTTTAAATCAGAAATATTTCAGTATATATAGCAATATAAACATCACTGGTTCTTTCATGCTACTTTCCCCCAAAACATAGGCAAATATACTTTTACATTGGTTATGATAACTCACCTTAGTTATAAACGTGAAGGGCTGGTTTCAAATAATGAAGATTCTGTCATCAACATTTGGTGGTAGTTGATGCAGTTATATTTCAGCTCTACTTATATATACACACTTGGATTAAGCAACATTGGGTGACAGATTTTGATGAATGAGGCAATGCAAATAGTGCTAGTTGAATGGGTTAGAATGAGTGGGAGTATATCTTATTCCCACAGCCAAATCCTAAACAGAACTTTCAGACTATTTTAACTGCAGCAATTTCAATGAGTGGTACTCAGTTAATCATTAATTTTTATGAAACCTCTATGGCATTGACTCTAGGTACTGTTTATTGCTCAATGTAGAGCATACAAGGGCACCGATTGTTTCATTGCTTTTATCTTTTCTTTTGGGTAGTTGAAAACTTTAGGTAATATTTTTCTGATTATAAAAATAATGTATGTGCACTCAGAAAATGGGTAAATGATAGGAAAGAATATATGCTCTATTTCTTGACATTCTTTGTTGAGTGTAGAAATATTACGCATCTCTATTTTTTTCATAAAAAAATAGAACCTATCACAAATATTATTTTATAAGCTGCTTTTTTGATTTTCCAATTAATACTACATCATGAATACACGTCAGAAATATTCTTGTACAGGAAGCATTATAATTAGCATTCACTTATATAAGTATCCCATAACCAATCTTTTATTGATTAACACTTTGGCTGTTTCTATTTTTTCCCCTTTCTTTTCTTCTTTTCTAATATCACCAATGTTGCAGCTGACATGTGTGTATGTGTTTGTGTTGTGATTCATGGTAAACCTTTGTGTGTGTTCATTGGTAGCACAAATTCCTCATACTGGGATTGATGATTCGAAGGGTTCTTGCATCTTGCATGTTGATAGATATTATCATATTGAATTCCCAAAGTTTGTATTGATTTATAATTTCTTCAACAATCCAGGTGAATACCCTTTTCACCATTGTCTTAGCAGTGATGGGTATCATTGCCTGTAAGATGTTTGCCTTTCTAGTGAATTTAAGAAACAAAACAAATGAGCAAAAGGGGAAAAAAGAGAGAAGCAAACCATGAAATAGACTCTTAACTATAGAAAACAAACTGATGGTTACCAGAGGAGAGGTGAGAGGGAAATGGGTGAAATAGGTGATGGGGATTAAAGAGTGCACTTGTGATCAGCACCAGTGCTATATGGAAGTGCTGAATCACTATATTGTACACCTGAAACTAATATTACACTGTATGTTAACTAACTGAACTTTAAATAAAAACTTTTAAAAAGGTTGCCTTTCTAAAAAATGGAAAATATCTCATGGTTTTGAATTTTATTTAGTGAAATTCAGCATCTTTTTTTAAAAATGTATTTGTTATAGGGGTGCCTGGGTGGTTCAGTTGATTAAGAATCAACTTTAGCTTAGGTCATGATCTCATGGTTAGTGAGTTTGAGCTCCATGAGTTCCAGCCCTGCATCAGGCTCTCTGCTGTCAGCACAGAGCCCACTTTAGATCCTCTGTCTTCCTCTCACTCTGCCCCTCCCCTACTCACATGCATGTGTGCTCTCTCTCTCTCTCAAAAATAAATATTTAAAAATCTATTTGTTGTCAATTTTTGTAAATTATTGATGTATATGAATCCTTTGTAAATTAAAATGAAAGCCTTATCTGTATGTGTTCAAAATTTTTCCCCAATACCATTTGTTTTTAGACTGTTAATGGCATTTTTTTCTTTCATAGTTTATTGTCAAGTTTATTTCCACATAACACCCAGTGCTCATCCCAACAAGTGCCCTCCTCCATGCCCATCACCTCCCTTCCACTCTCCCCCATCCCCATCAGCCCTCAGTTTTGTTCTCAGCATTCAAGAGTCTCTCATGGTTTGCCTCCCTCCCTCTCCCCAACTAGGTTTCCCCTTTCTCCTCCCCCATAGTCCTCTGTTAATTTTCTCCTGTTTCCTTGTAAGTGAAAACATATGGTATCTCTGCCTGACTTATTTCACTTAGTTCCTCAAGTTCTATCCACATTGCTACAAATGGCCAGATTTCATTCTTTCTCATTACCATGTAGTATTCCATTGTATAGATGAACCACATCTTCTTGATCCATTCATCAGTTGATGGACATTTAGGCTCTTTCCATGATTTGGCTATTGTTGAAAGTACTGCTATGAACACTGGGGTACATGTGCACTCCTGTATCCCTTGGGTAAATTCCTAGCAGTTCTATTGCTGGGTCATAGGGGAGTTCTTTTTTTTTTTTTTTTTTTTTTTTTTTAGGAACCTCCACACTGTTTTCCAGAGGGGCTGCACCAGTTTACATTCCCACCAACAGTGTAGAAGAGTGCCTTTTTCTCCACATCCTCACCAGCATCTGTAGTCTCCTGATTTGTTCATTTTAGCCACTCTGACCAGCATGAGGTGGTATCTCAATGTGGTTTTGATTTGTATTTCCCTGATGATGAGCGATGATGAGCATTGTTTCCATGTGTCTGTTGGCCATCTGGATATCCTCTTTGGAGAAGTGTCTGTTCATGTCTTCAGTGGCATTTTTTTTGGTCATACATAAATTTTTAAATCTTATGTGGTCAAATTTAATCACTGCCTTAGAATTCCTGGATTTTGTGTCCTGCTTCAAAGTACCTCTCCTCTTCTAAATTTATGACGCATTTTTCTAAAATTGTATTGTTTACTACTTAACACCTAAATCTTTGATCCACTATTATTTTTACTATAAAGAATAAGGGATTTTTTCCCCCTAAGTGCTTATATCTCCAACCTCACATATAATCCAACTTAGAAAAAGTGATGTTTCATGTGGTATGTTGGAACTAACATGGAAAGGGCTATGAACGCAGCAATAAGGAGTTTCAATTTTATCTCATAGCCAACAGGAATCTTTTAAAAGTTGCTTAAGCAAGTGAAAAGCGTTATAAAACCTGTGTTTTATGAATGTAATTTTATGGTTGTGTGAAAGAATATCTGAAGGGATGAAAGA
Organism: Hyaena hyaena; assembly: GCF_003009895.1. Classification (NCBI taxonomy): domain Eukaryota; kingdom Metazoa; phylum Chordata; class Mammalia; order Carnivora; family Hyaenidae; genus Hyaena; species Hyaena hyaena. The sequence goes on along the minus strand of NW_024081303.1, from coordinate 283,225 downwards.
AGAAAAGACAGAAAACAAGATCAATCAGGAAGCCAATTAAAATAACCCAGGCAAAAAGCAGTGAGGGCAGGGGCAGGGCAATGTTAGTGAGGCCAGTAAGGAGGAGATAAGGCAGTAAGTGCTGCAGGCATTTTTTAGAGTCCTTGAATATTAGAGTGAGAAAAGGCCCCAGAAATCCCTGTTCTAGCTCCACTAGGTCACTTAGCTTCTTAGTGATGGAGTCAGGATTAAAACCCCAAGCTTCACTCTCAGCTCAGTGTTCTGTCCCCTACAGAGCCCCTATAGCTCTTTTTGGATGTGTTTGTATCAGCTCTGTACTGGGGAAAGGGGAAGCAAAAGTAATTGAAGGAGGTGCCAGTGATTCAGGGTAGGAAACTCAGGTGGGGAGTCCATTGTCAGGCATGGGTAATGAGTATCATGTGGGGCAGATGGAGTTTGAGATACTTGAGAAGCACTTACAGTGCAGTAGAAATTTCAGCCCTGAGCTGGAATTAGGTTGTGGGTGGGTGGGGGAGGCCTGAAATAGCTGTGTGGATTTGTTCTTCATTTGTTACAGCATGAGAGTTAATGAAGTAGGAGCAAATGAGATTGTCTCAGCTGAGTGTGGTACAGGAAGAGCAGGCTACGGCTAGATGGAACTATAAGAAAGCTTACATTTAAAGGGTAGGAGAAGATAAGGAATTAGCAAAAAAGACGAGGAAGAGAACCAGAAAAAAGAGATCATATATTATGAAGGATAAGAGAAAAGACCATCTCAAAAAGCAACATTTAGTGATGAGCCCTAGAGAGACCCAGCTGGAGATTAGAGACCTTTTAGAGAGACCATTAAGCATGGGAATCTCCAAGAAACTGTAATGGATTGCATAGTGTAGAGGAGGAACTGAGACTATTTCAAGAAATATGGTAATGAAAGGGAAATGAAGAGAAAAAGGGATCGTGCCAGAGTAGCATGGAGAAGGGAAGATACTGCTTACTAGTTAGACAATATTGGGCAAGTTACTCAATATTTCTAGACTCTCAGTTTCCTCATCATAATAATTTCTTCATAATAATTTGATCTCAGTGGGTCATTGTGAGAATTATATGAGAAGGTATATTTTAATCAGTTAGGATAGTAGCTAGCTCATAATGGCAACTTAATATGTTATTATTATTATTATTACTATTATTGATGTTTTTTATTGGGATATGGGACTCTTAGGCATGTTACAATGCAGAGAGAAATGAGAATAAAAGAGAGAAATTAAAGGGAGAACAGTGATATAATAAAGTTCCAAAAGAAACAGAGGGAAGGAAGAGAGCACTAGTGGAGGGGTTGGCTTTGAAAAGGAGGAGGCATTCTTCTTTCTGTAGTAGAGGGGGAAAAAAGCAAAAGAATGGTAGAGATGTGAAGTTTTAAGGGACGAGAACTTGACAGTCTTGTAAAAAAATGACTTGAATCTTCATAAAGTAAGTTGTGAGAAGAGCTACAGAAATTAAGAGAAATAAGCTTGTGTTTTAATTTCTGAGGATGAGTAGGAAAAGTCTGAAACAGTTCCTTAGAGAATATAAAAGGGAATGTACTAAGAAATGGAGAATTACTGTTCATGGATATTGAGTTTCAGTTTTAGATGATGAAAAATGTTTTGAAGATGGATTCTGGTAATTGTTACTCAGCAATATGAGTGTGCCTCATGTCACTATATACATAGAATGATTAAAATGGTAAATTTTACCACAATTTAAAAAGTAATTTTAAAAATAATTTTAAAATGGGAGTGGGAGAAATAGAAAGACTTGAGGTTGTTTGTAAACCGAGGAATTCCAGTGTTCTCTTTCTTGGAGATAGAAGAGTTCTGGATATAATGGCAGTCAGGATAAGGTTTTGCAGGTGAACTGTAGAAGAATATTAAAGAGTCATCAAAACAGGCACTGGAGTCACCAAGGGTGAACTCAGCAGCAGTACCATCAAATAGAAAAGGACTTCAGGGTCTTTGTCAACCTGAATGGAAAGGAATAACAGAAGTAGTTGGGTAGTTAGACCCATGGTGTGGGTTAGCAAGGGCAGTAGAAAATAAGTAATGCATCACTTCTCTATTGTCCCTGGAAGATGGGCACACAAGGAAAGGGAGTGGGTTTGAGAATAATGGTGTCACCAAGGGAAAGCCACATTTTGGCTAATAAAAGGAAATAGAAGGACCTTTTTAAGGAAAAAGGAAGGAGATGACATTCCAGAGGAAATGATACACATTTAAAATTATGAAAAAAAAAGAAAGAAGAAATCTTCTTTCTTCTGAAAGAAGATTTTAATCTATCAAGAAATAATATCTTGCATGGAAATTCATTAGTTGGTGATTCACATCTGAGCAACGACAACAAAAAATATATGAAGTGTATTCATTTCCAAAATTGCAGTGTTATGTTTATCTTTTTGCCTGGTGAAGGCTTCCAGAAACTTACACATTCAACAAATATCAAATGCCCATTACTTGCCAGGGACTATGTATTCCAACCCCATTAACCCATGGGACACTGCATGAAAATGTTCATTTCACTGTCTTATTATCTACATTTGATCAAGTGGAAAATCATTTATTGAATTACCAACCACCTCTCATATGTCAGGCAATGCCCTTTGATAAGTAATTTCCTTCTTTTAAAATACCAATACCCTTTATAATGTTAAGTTGGCTGTTGGATTCTCTTTCCTTACTGTAAATTTTACTTATAAAATAAATTTGTTTAATTAGATTGATTTCTTGTGAAGAGGCTTGTCATTAACATAAAAATTTTATGTTTATAAAAATTTTTATCAAAAATCATGTTAATTATGGAAAATTTGGAATGTAAAATATAAAACTCAACATTTGACGCCATAGAAAGTAGCTAAATGCTTTGAAAAAAAAATGCCTAGGGGCACCTGGGTGGCTCAGTGAGTTAAATGTCCAACTTAGGCTCAGGTCATGATCTCTTGGTTCTTGAGTTTGAGCCCCATGTCATGTTCTGTGCTGACAGCTCAGAGACTGGAGTCTGCTTTGGATTCTGTGTCTTCTATTCTCTCTGTCCCCCCTACCCCACTCTCTGTCTGTCTCTTTCTCTCAAAAATAAACATTAAAATTTTTTTAAATAAATAGAAAAGAAACTTGCCTAGTAATCATTGTAAAGAAATTCTGCCCTCCTAAGATTCCAATAAAGGTCCCAAATGATGTTGGATTTGTACATGTCTCTACTACACCTCAGAGTGCTGCCTAGTAATCATAGCAACAGTAATAACTCAAACACTTGTCTAGTGCTGGGCTAGGAGCTGGTGTATAGTAGTTAACAAAACAAGGTTTTTCCTCCCTCCTGGAGTTTACATTCTTTTAGAGAGATAGATGTTGAACAAATAATCATGCAAATAAATAATTTATTTTATTTTTTAAAATTTATTTTTATTTTGAGAGACAGAGAGAGAGGGAGAGAATAAGAGAATGTGTGCACAAGCGGGAGATGGGTAGAGAGAAGGAGAGACAGAATCTCAAGCAGGCTCCACACTGTCAGTGGGGCTTAAACTCATGAATGGTGATATCATGACCTGAGCTGAGATCAAGAGTTAGGTGCTTAACCGACTGAGCCACCCAGACACCTCACAAATAAATCATTTATAAACAGTGATAAATAAGAAATAAATAAGGCTGGTAATGAAGATAAAAAGTAGTATTAAAGTAGTGTATTCACAGAAAGTGGCATTTATGTTGCACTCCAAGAGTGTGAAGAATATATAGAAAGGAGGGGACAGAGAATGCTTTCTGGGCAAAGAAAACCCCAGGGCCAAAGGCCATTACAGAATTTGTAGTATTTAAGGAAATGAGAGGGCTAGTATGGCTGGAGAATAGTGGACAATGAGGAGAATATAATGTAATGGTGTTGGCAATAGAAGGGGACAGAAGCCAGGTAGAGCTGGGCCCTGGAGACCAGAAGAATGAGCTTGGATTTTATTTAAAATTCAGTGGGAACACAATGAAGGATTTTTAAGTAATATGGGATGTGATTTGGGTTTCGTTTTTTAAAGAGTGTTTAGGCTGTCATATGAGGAATAGATGGAGGGTAGGAAGAGAAAAGAAATGAAATCAGCAAGGAGTCTGCATTAGTTCAAGCTCTTAATAATTGTAGTGATGATGATGATAATGGTGATGGCGGTTACAGTGTCTTGGCATCTTCTGTGGGCCAGATGCTTTACATATGTTATCTCTAATTGTCACCATGACCCTGGTATTTGACTATGATTGCTTCCATTTCAGAAATGAGGAAGTATAGACTCAAAGAGATTAAGTGTGTTGCAAAAGACCACATAGCTAGTAAGTAGCAAAGCTAGCATCTGAACTCAAGTCCATCTGTTTTTTTCTACTATTCCATGGGAACTGTTGGTAGAATGAGGTGACATTAAATTTTTAGGCTTTAAATTCTATTCACTACCTCATCAAGCTTGCATACTTTTGCATGAGCAGAAGATCTATGAAGGTATAGTGGGGTCATACAAACCCTTGTTGGGTACTAGAAAATTACTGGAAGAAGACAGTATCCCACAACTTGTCTTGACTGGTAGGAGGGACAGGAAATGGAGAGAATGACTAAGCTTGACAACACTATATGACTTCATTCTGGGAGATTTTACAGGAGAGCAGGAGGGAGAGAGTGAAATGGGAGGGTGATCACATCATTTTCTGTTCCCTTGGGTATAGTGGTTTCACTTCTTTCTTGGAGGAGATCAGAAAAAGTGATGTGGAAGAAGGGGAGGTTGAAGTTTGGGGAACAATGAGATAGCATTGTCCTTGTTCAAACTGAATCATTTCCTGTTCCTGACTCCCTGGAACTCTTTAAGTTTCTACATTTCTCTTACCTGGACCCTTGATAGAAAGGGTCCCAAGGAGAGGAAACACTATAAAGAAATTTGGCAAATCAGTATATGATTCGAGCCAAACCCTTTGTGAGAGGAGGGGAGGGATGTTATGAGTTTTTAGAAAAACTTTCTTTTGTTCTTTACTTAGTATTTGTAAACCACTTCTATTCTGTCCCACCATATTCTAGGATACATTCTTACCCAGTCATTTTTATTCACTGGCACGACCTGCCCTTTCAACTTTTCTAGCCTCACACAACAGCTCCCTCCACCCCCACACAGACATACTGTACATTTCATACCCATCGGACTGTTTACTGTTCTTCAATTCACCACACACTTGTACATCTCCATGCCTTTGCACAAGCGGTTCCTCTTGCTAGACATGCCTCTTCCTCTTTGCCTGGGAAACTTCTATTTAACCCTTAGAGCCCAATTCAAATGCCTTTGTTTCCTTAACCACCCACAATCAAACAGAATTTACTGCTTCCTTTCTTACTTTCTTATCATATCCAACTAAATTCATTTTCCTATCTCCTCTGCTGGAATGCTAGCTCCTTAGAAACAAGGGTTGTACCTTAGTCATCTTTGTTTCCCAAGCAACTATTGATACCAGGCACTTAGTAAATGTTGTGTACTTTGGATCTGTGCTTGCAAAAACCTGAAAAAAATAGGTAAAACCTGGAAAAAAAAAAAGGTAAAGTATCCACTGAAGAGATGTGGAAATCCTGTCCAAATCCCAAAGATTTACTGAGTGGTGGAGCTGGAACTGTGGGTTGAACAATATAAAATTGGTACTACTACATTTTTACTTACATAGATAACAGTTTCATATGACTCAGTCTAATGAAACCCACATCTTGTTCCTGGGTCAATGCTCTTTTTAAAGCATTCAAGGAAGCTGACTTTCTGTTTGGTCTATGGCCCTGTGGTTTTAGTGTGGCCAAACATTTAGAATTGTTCAGTTCAATGTATTGTTTTTATTCCCCCCCAGTACCTCTCCCCATGCCTCACTTACTTTGGAGACCTGGCTATGTGTTGAACCAAATCTTTACAATTTTTGAAGAAACAGAAGAAGAATGACCTCCATTCCTAAGCTTAGATTCACGATTTGCTCCCTCTCGGATATAGGAGTGCTGATGCACAGGAGCACCAGTACCCCAATGTTCATAGCAGCACTCTCCACAATAGCCAAAACATGGAAAGAGACTAAGGGTCCATCAACGGACGAATGGATCAAGAAGATGTGGTTTATCTATACCATGGAATACTACATGGCAATGAGAAACAATGAAATCTGGCCATGTGTAGCAACATGGATTGATCTTGAGGGTGTTATGCTGAGCGAAATAAGTCAGGCAGTGAAGGACAGATACCATATGTTTGCACGTATAGGAGGATTAGGAGGAACTTAACGGAGGACCATGGGGGAGAAGAAGGGGGGAAATATTGGGAAGAGGGAGAGAGGCAAACCATGAGAGACTCTTGAATGCTGAGAACAAACTGAGGACTGATGGGTGTGGGGGGGAGGAGGGAGATGGTCATGGAGGAGGGCACTTGTGGGGATGAACACTGGGTGTTTTTTGGAAACCAACTTGACAATAAACTATATGTAAAAAAAAAAAAAAAATAAATAAATAAATATACAACACATAAAAATTTAAACAAAATAAATGTAGACCCCCATCTCTCCTCAACCAGTAAAAAAAAAAAAAAAAAAAATTGCTCCCTCTCTGTAAGGCTCTTCAGCTTTTTCAGTCTTATTAGTTTCCTCTTGTCAGAAATAGGGAGGGTGCATGAAAGCCAGAGTCTTCTCATCCCTTTGACTCTTTCCTCTGCTCCTATACGGGCTTCCACTTCAGCCCCTTCCTTCTCCTTTCCCTGGTTCTGCTTCTTCAATATGAGTAGATGCACCAGACCCTTGCCCACACAAAAGATGTCAGCCTCACAAAAATGCACAAGTTCTGCTTCATCCTTGTGCCATCCTATTCTCCTTTCACTACCTTTCAGCAGATAGGATAATGGGGTTAGACGGGGGGAATTAACTAAGCTAGGGTCGTGTCTTGGCAGAGGCAGATCTGAAATCCAGGTAAGCCATCAATTTGGCTACATTGTGTCTTAGGGCAAAATTACAGGGAGAGATGGAAGTCTATAGAGTCTGTAGTATATTTTTTTCTTTTTTGAGGATTCAAAAAACTCTTAAGGGTAGAGGAAAGCAATATATGGGAAAGAAACAACATGGAACAATACATCTTTGGTTTTAGTTAAACCTGAGGTTTAAAGTTGAGATCATTTTTTTTTTACTTAAAAAAATTTTTTAAGTAAAACTGGACAAATAATATATAAATTATGAATGTTGTAAATATTTAGTGGAGAATAAAAATTCAATAGGAGTGTGCAGAGCTAAAAATTCTTCTGTGTTTTTAAAAGTTTACCCTTATATAGTGGTTACTATTTGCCAAGTACTGTACTAAGTGCTTTATATAGTTAACTAATTCAATGATTATAGCTATTTTGTCAAAACGGTACTATTATTTTCCCTATTTTACATGTGAGGAAACTGGGGCACAGAAAGATCAAATAAGTTGCTCAAGGTCTACTGGCTAAAACCTGAAGCAAATGTTTTCACAATTCATGAGGTCCTCTACTTGGGAAGAATCCAAACCTCTTAGGTTTCAGATCTTCCTCCCTATCCCCCACACCCAGAGCAGAAACTCCTTATCCATAGTTGGTTTCTGCTTAACGTTTACTTGGTCAAGAATATTTTGTTACAAAAAAAGAAATTAAGTGTTTGAGAATATGGGATAAATCCATGACACCTGGATTATTTATCCCTCTAAAAGGAGAGTGAGACTAAAGTCCAATTCATGTACCATCACTGGTGGTCTCATTGGTGATAAGATTTAGCAGCATCATAAGAAGAAATCATTATACTTTAAGGTTGGAAGAGGGAATTTTCAAAACTTTTTCAGGAGTAGAAACCTTGTCTGAAAAATAAAATTGCATAGAACCCCCAAAGAGATTTTTAAAATCATTAATTTATTAATATATTGTTTATATGTTTAAATTTTTAACATTTGCTCATTATAAAGTTAATTAATCAGAGACTTCTTTTCAGCATAATTGTAGATTAGTTACTATGACCAATCCTCCTAACTTAAAACAACAAAAATGCTAAAAGAAATATTTGTTTAAAAATATTTTCAAACTCATTTGTTGAACTGAAATGAAAGTAAAGAATGTATAGTGTTCAAAACACTGGGAGGCAAGATACCTTGGCTTTTCCCCTAAAGTTGTCTGCTATATTCTAGAGTCAGTGTAGACAACTACATGAAGTATAAGACCCAGCAGATAAAGTCCAGGATATGCCTAAAATGGGGATTCTAATAGCAAACTGCATGCCCTAAACCTGAATATGTAAAGGGCTACACTTGAAGTGTAAGGGTAATTGAGATAAATAAACTTCACCTGCAGAAGGGGACTGCTAGGAAGCTCTGGCACTAGATGGAGGGAAAATCATTCTTCTGAGGATTTATCTCCTCATGAAAAGTCAACATGGGTTTGCAGTTTGAAATCACACTACCTGCGTTTTTCCAAAAGCCTGAAACTAAATGTCAAATAGGTTTATGTTGGTAGTGTCCCAAGACAAATGGGAAAGGCAAGCACAAATCCTATCTTGATGAACTCAGCTGCAGCCCAAGACACAAAGTATTCATCAACACAGAAGAATTTTCAGGGCTAATGAATAGTTTGCGGTCAAGATTTATAAAACAAATAAAAATACTTGGCACCATGATGAGAGCCACAGAAGGAACAGACAGCAGAAGCCAACCTGAAAGTTGGTTCATGTATTAGAACAATCAGAAATGACATATAGAACAACTGGTTTTAATATCTTTAGGTAGAGTTCTAAAAATATTGAAAACGTGAATAAGGACAATTTAGATTTGAAAAAGGTACAAATAGAATATCTAAAAATAAAAATACAATATTGAAATTAAAGCTTCATTTAATAGCAGATTAAATGACAGATTAGACATAGTGAATTAGATGAAGAAGTGTCAGTGAACTAGAAAATGTACCTGAAAATATTCATTGGAATATAATTCAAAGATACATAGAGCTGGAAAATATGAAAAGAGGGTGAGAAACTTGGAGGATGGAATTGAACAGTCTAATGTGTGTCTATCTGGAATTTTAGAAGAAGATGATAAAATAGGGAAGGGAAAATATTTGAAGGTATATAAAGATTGAGAACTTTCTGGAATTATTGAAAGACTCCAATCCTCAGATGTAAGAATCCTCAGCAAGTTTAAAAAATTAAAGAAGTCCATTAAATAGTGAGACAAGTTTTAGAAGATACAATTAGAGCTGAGTCACAGAAAATACTTCTGGCACAGCATTCTGTAGAAGGTGGCAGAAAAACAAGGTGGGAGCAGATAGATGTAAAATTTCAGCCTGGACAAAGGCTTTTCAGAGTCATACACTTGGAAAAAGCAGGTGACAAGCCACAGCATGTGTATTGACTTGAGTCATAAGTGGTGAATTAGTGTTAAAAACTGGAGATGAAATAAAATCTCTCTTGCTTCAGTTCACTGCTTTAGACCTGGCTTGTTTTACTTTCTAAAAAGTTTATTTATACCTAAATCCACAAAGGAAAACAACTTGCAAAGGTAGTGTCCAAGACAAATGTATATATCATTTGTATATATGTTAAAATATATCAACTCTGTTTATGAAAAGATAGTAATTGCATCTATGTATATGTATGTAAGGGAGATTTATTTCTTAGTCTTGCTTAATTTTCTGCAAATATATACCAACAAGTGTAAGAACATCTCTGAATTGGCAACAGTAAAAGCAAAACAGATTGCTTAACCAAGGATGAAAACTTGTCCATTAATGTTAACTTTGACTCTGGGTATAGTCCTCAGATTCAAAATCCTAAATTAACTTAAAAATTGCAAAATTTGAAATCCTAACAAGGATACAAGTCTTTGGGCAGTATCCTAAATTCTATCAGGTGACTTGCTGTTTGTTTTTAAAGAGAAACATCAGTTTTAGACAGGCAAAGATTTACATTTTGAAGCACATCTGCTGAGTAAAATGTAATGTATCTTTAACTTGGCTCATTTGTAAAAGACCAGCTTGGGTATGGTACATTTTTCAACCACATAAAACATTGATAGCCAGACATTTATTCCAGATATCACAGATATATATGTAAAGCCAATGAAAGTATGCCTAAGTACAATTTCCAGTGCACAAGGATGCCACTTAGATACTTCTAGAATTGATTCTGGAAACTAATAGTCTTCATTTGAAGGCAGCTTTGGAAAACTAAGGAATAACAAGAGGAATTTCTAAAAGGATGAGCCAGATATTTATGCAAATGGGGAAAGTGGAAGTCTCTAAAACTTAGAAGCAGTAGAACAACCTGAAGCAGGAGCTGAGGTAACAAAACTTTGCATTGGTGGAAGATAAATGTAGCAGACCTCCTTTAAAAAAAAATTAAAAAGTTTTCTCTTTAAGAATGGAAGTCAACTATTTGTTAGTCAAGTGATTGCTAATTATATTATGAAGACTAAAGATAAGTTTCAAAAACAAATATAAAAGATAAGTTTCAGACTCCTGACACCTAGCCAGAAGATAAGAATCATCCTTGTGCTAAAAAACAAACCAGTCGCCAGTGAGCCTTTACTATTTTGATAGTAATATCAAATACATGCAGAATCTCAAAATGATCTGGTTTATCAAATGCTTATGATAAATTACACAAAGCAGGTACTTTGTGAAATTATATGTCATTTGAACAATGTTTTAATCAAGAAAATTAATCAGGGTAGATTATTATTAGCTCATAATGATTTAACAATAACTTGTCTAAATATTCTTAAAGTATGTTGCATCCAAAGTCTGTTAAAAAAACACCTCTTTCCACCATGTTGGAGGCCTGCTGGGAACAGTTCTCCTGGAACAACAGAAGGCTGCAGTCCAAGGCCACTTTTGCTGGCGATAAGCAGCATCTCTGGAACCAGAGGGAGCACACAGCTCTTCTTAAAATTGAAGGTGTTTATGCTTGAGATGAAAATGAATTCTACCAAGCAAGAGATATGCCTATGTGTACAAAGCAAAGAACGACCCAGTGACTTCTGGTAGCAAACCAAACAAAATCCTAGGAATCTGGGGAAAAGTAACTCATGCTCATGGAAACAGTGGCATGGTCATGCCAGATTCCAAAGTAACCTTCCAACTAAAGCCACAGAATCCCTGTGATGCTGTATCCCTTAATGATTTAAACTTACTGAAAACAAATAAATAAAAGTGTAGATTTGTTAAATAAGAAAACAAAACAAACACACAGTTTATAAAAACTAAATTTGTAGCCGTGGGAGTAAGAGGATAATCCTTTTTTTCTATTATGGGATGACACTTTAAAAAAGTGGTTCCTCGGGAGGCAAGATGGCAGAGAAGTAAGGAGCTCTGTACATTTCGCCTGCACCCATCTCTCAAACAGAGAAGGTCTGAAGTCATAAGACACTGAGCCACAGGAGTTTGGGAAGAGAAAGAGACAGAGTACACTGGGAAGGAAATCTCATAAGTGCGTGAGTGCGAACTGGGGAAGATAAAAGCGGGACGGGACCCAGAGATACGGAGGGAGGCGAGGGAACCCGGCTTGCGAGCAGCTGCGGTGAGTGATATACCGGGGAGTGGTGGCGAGCTGCCGCGAGTCCAGTGAAAGGAAAGAAAAGCTGAGATTGCTCATAGAACTGTCCCTGGAGAAGAGAAAAACCTCGGCTTGGAAAGTCAGTGTTTTTTAGCTCTGGCTGCGGTGCTGACTTTAAACTAGGAGCCCTGGTCCCAGAAGGCGCCAGGAAAAACTGAACTGCCACGTGCCCGGCCCCATCCATGGCGGCGGTGGACAGGTGAACTGGCAGCAACACCTGTGGAGGCGGTCCCGGCGCCAGGTGAAGAGGCAGCGGCACGCGCAACAGTGGCCCGCTGAAGCGGCGGCGGCGGCTACCCGGTAAAGCGGTGCTGCCACCAGGTAAAGCGGCAGCGGTGTGCAACAGCCACCCGCTGAAACGGCGGCAGCGCACTGCAGCGATGTGGACTCTACGGACCTGAAGTTGCTACGTTCCTGATCGCACTGGGGTGTATCCCTGCTTGACTCCACGGATCTGAGGCTGTGACACTTCCCCCACCACCCACTCAACCCCCAGGCAACAGGGAAGCAGAGACCTGCAGGACTGTTCAGGGCAGTATAACAAAGCCCACGGACTGGGACCTGGAAACACGCAGGATATGGGGCATAGAACTCAGCGCACCTTGGCTACATCCTCAGCACAGGGAGATCGGACTGAAGAAGTGATTTGTAATGCTTGGTTAAGAAGGAAATGGGGCGGCACCATTCTTCTCCCCACACCACCAAGGAGGGGCCTAAGGGAGGCCAGCAGACACAGTAGAGACAAGACCTGCCTACACCAAACGACGCCCATCCCCTCCAGAGAGCTGTTTGGTTGTTGTTGTAGCTGTTTTTACCTGAGCCTGGGTTTGCATGTTTATTGGTTTTGTCTGTGCGTTTGTGTACCTGTGTTCCCTCTGTGGTTGTCTGTTTTCTTTTTCCAGGGCTGCCTCAGGAAACAAGCCAAACTACACATGGAGAGTTCCAAAAACCACTACCAGAAGGGAAACAAAATAACCAAACGCTCAACAAGAGAAACCAAGAGACACCATCCAAAGAACACTTCCTGAACAGACAGGCCCGGAACAGTCAAAAGAGCCCTCTCTAATACAGCAGAACTCACAGGGGCCGAATGTACAACGAGCTTTTAAAACTAACAAGAGATAGAAAGCTAACCAAAATGACAAAATGGAAGAACTCTCCTTCAAAGAAACTCCAGGTAGAAATGACAGTTAGAGAACTGCTCAAAACAGATATAAGCAACATAACTGAACAAGAATTTAGAACAATAATCATAAAATTAATCGCCAGGCTTGAAAAAAGCATGTAGGACATCAAAGAAACTATGGCTACAAACAATATGGAGCTTAAAAATAGTTATGGTGAATTAAAAAATGGGATAAATGAGATACATAATAAACTGGAGGCGTCTAATGCACGGATTGAAGAGGCAGAAAGAAGAATAAGTAATTTAGAAAACACTATTAAGGAAAAAGAAGAAACTGAGAAAAAGAGAGATAAACTGATCCAGGAACATGAAAGAAGAGTTCAAGAGCTCAGCAATACAATCAAACGGAATAATATCCGTATCATAGGAATTCCAGAAGAGGAAGAGAGTGGGAAATGTGCTGAAGGAGTCCTGGACAATTTATAGCAGAAAACTTCCCCAAACTGAAGAGGGAACTAGAAGTTGAAATTCAAGAGGCACAGGAAACTCCCCTCAGACATAACTTGAATCGATCATCTGCACGACATATCATAGTGAAACTGGCAAAATATAAGGACAAAGAGAGAATTTTGAAAGCAGCTAGGGAGAAAAGGGCCCTAAAATACTAAGGGAAACCTATCAGAGTGGTGACAGACCTATCTACTGATACTTGGCAGGCCAGAAAGGAATGGCAGGAGATCTTCAATGTGATGAATGAAAAAAATATGCAGCCAAGAATATTCTATCCAGCAAGCATGTCATTCAGAATAGAAGGAGAGATAAAAGTCCTTCCATATAAACAGAAATTGAAAGAATTTGTCACCACTATACCAGCCCTATAAGAAATCCTGAGGGAGACTCTATGAGGCCAGTGTTTCAAGGAATGCAAGATACCAGAGACACCACCACAAGTATGAATCCCACCAAAGACACAAAGATTCGAAACCCAAATATTCCAATAATAACACTGAATGTAAATGGGCTGAATGCTCTAATCAAAAGACATAGGGTAGCAGAACGAATAAAAAAAAAATCTATCTATTTGCTGTCTACAAGAAACTCATTTCAGACGGGAAGATACCTTCAGTTTAAAAGTAAGGGGATGGAGAAATATATATCATGCTATGGGAAGTCAAAAGAAAGCTGGAGTAGCTATACTTATATTAGACTAACTGGACTTTAAATTATAGACAATAACAAGGGATGAAGAAGTGTATTATATAATAATTACAGGGTCTATCCATCAGGAAGAACTAACAATTATAAATGTCTATGAACCTAATATGGGAGTACCTAAATATTTAAAACAATTATTCACAAACAGAAACAATTTTTGATAAGAATGTGCTAATAGTAGGGGACTTTAATACTCCACTTACAGCAATGGTTAGATCAACCAGACAGAAAATCACTAAAGAAACAAAAGACTTGCATGACACATTGGACCAGATGGATCTGACAGATATATTCAGAACTCTACATCCTGAAACCAGGGAACTCCTTTTCTTCTCAAGTGCGCATGACACATTCTCCAAGATAGATCATATACTGGGGCATATAGGAGCCCTCAATAAATATAAAAGGATTGAGATCATGCCATGCACACTTTCAGGTCATAATGCTTTGAAATTTGAAATCAATCACAGGAAGAAGCCTGGAAAACCTCCAAAAGCATGGAGGCTAAAGAACACCCTACTAAAGAATGAAGGGGCCAATCAGGCAATTAGAGAAGAAATTTAAAAATTATGGAAACAAATGAAAATGAAAACACAACAAACCAAAATCTATGGATGCGGCAAAGGCAGTCCTAAGAGGGAAGTACATTGCACTCCAGGCCTATTTCAAGAAATTAGAAAAAGCGCAAGTGCAAAATCTAACAGCTCACCTAAAGGAACTAGAGGCAGAGAAACAAGAACACACCAAACCCAGTAGAAGAAGAGAAATAGTAAAAACCAGAGCAGAAATAAACAACATAGAGACCAAAGAAACAATTGAACCGATCAATGAAACCAAGAGTTGGTTTTCTGAAAATATACACAAAATTGACACACCTCTAGCCAGGCTTCTCAAAAAAAAAAGAGAGAGCACCCAAATAGACAAAATCATGAATGAAAATGGACTTATTACAACCAACCCCTCAGAAATACAAGCAATTATCAGGGAATACTATGAAAAATTATATGCCAACAAACGGGACAACTTAGAAGAAATGGACAAATTCCTAAACACGCAATCATTACCAAAAGTCACACAGGAAAAGATAGAAAACCTGAACAGACCCATAACTAGTGAAGAAATCAACTCAGTTATCAAAATCTCCCAACAAATAAGAGCCCTGGACCTGATGGCTTCCCTGGGGAATTCTACCAGACATTTAAAACAGAATTAATACCCATTCTTCTCAAGCTATTCCAAAAAATAGAAATCGAAGGAAAACTTCCAGACTCATTTTATGAAGCCAGCATCACTCTGATTCCCTAACCAGATAGAGATCCAGCAAAAAAAGAGAACTACAGGCCAATATCCTTGATGAATACAGATATAAATCCTCAACAAGACACTTGCAAGTCGAACCCAACAGCACATAAAAAGAATTATCCACCAAGATCAAGTGGGATTCCTTCCTGGGTTACAGGGCTGGTTCAATATTCGCAAATCAATCAATGTGATACATCACATCAACAAAAGAGAAGATAAAAACCATATGATCCTGTCGGTAGACGCAGAAAAAGCATTTGACAAAATACAGCATCCCTTCTTAATAAAGACCCTCGAGAAAGTCGCGATAGAAAGAACTTACTTAAACATCATAAAAGCCATCTATGAGAAGACCTCAGCTAACATCATCCTCAATGGGGAAGAACTGAGAGCTTTCCCCCTGAGAAAGGGAACATGACAGGGATGTCCATTCTCACCACTGTTGTTTAGCATAGTGCTGGAAGTCCTGGCATCAGCCATCAGACAACAAAAGGAAATCAAAGGCATCAGAATTGGCAAAGAAGTAGTCAAACTTTCACTTTTCGCAGACGACAGTATACTCTACATCGAAAACCCGACAGACTCCACCAGAAGCCTACTAGAACTGATCCAAGAATTCAGCTAAGTTGCAGGGTACAAAATCAACGTACAGACATTGGTTGCATTCTTATACACCAACAATGAAGCAAAAGAAAGAAAATTAAGAAACTGATCCCGTTCACAATTGCACAAAAAACCATAAAGTACCTAGGAATAAACCTAACCAAGGATACAAAAGATCTGTATGATGAAAACTATAAAAAACTTAGGAAGGAAATTGAAGAAGACACAAAGAAATGGAAAAACATTCCATGCTCATGGATAGGAAGAATAAATAAGTTAAAATGTCATTACTACCCAAAGCAATCTACAGATTCAATGCAATCCCAATCAAAATTGCACCAGCATACTTCTCAAAACTAGAACAAACTATCCTAAAATTTGTATGGAACCACAAAAGACCCCAAATAGCCAAAGTGATATTGAAGAATAAAACTAAGCAGGAGGTATCACCATCCCAGACTTTAGCCTCTACTACTAAGCTGTCATCATCAAGACAGTATGGTATTGGCACAAACACAGACACATAGACCAATGGAATGAATTGAGATCTCAGAATTGGACCCAAAAATATACAGCCAACTAATCTTTGACAAAGCTGGAAAGAATATCCAATGGAAAAAAGACAGCCTCTTTAACAGATGGTGCTGGGAGAACTGGACAGCAACATCCAGAAGAATGAAACTAGATCATTTTCTCACACCATACACAAAAATAAACCCAAAATGGATAAAGGAACTGAACGAGAGACTGGAAACCATCAAAATCCTGAGAAGAAAACAGGAAGCAAACTCCTTGACCTCTACTGCAGCAATTTCTTACTTGACACATCCCCAAATGCAAACGAATGAATAGCAAAAATAAACTATTGGGACCTCGTCAAGATTAAAAGTTTCTGCAAGGCAAAGGAGACAATCCATAAAACTAATAGACAACCGATGGAATGGGAAGAGATAGTTGCAAATGGCATATCAGATAAAGGGTTAATATCCAAAATCTACAAGGAACTCACCAAACTCCACACCTGAAAAACAAACAATCCAGTGAAGAAATGGGCAGAAGATACGAACAGACACTTCTCCAAAGAGGACATCCAGATGGCCAACAGACACATGAAACGATGCTCAGCATCCCTCCTCATCAGGGAAATACAAATCAAAACCACACTTAGATAACACCTCACACCAGCCAGAGTGGCTAAAATGAGCAAATCAGAGAACTCTAGATGTTGGCGAGGATGTGGAGAAACAGGCACCCTCCTACCCTTTGGTGGGAATGTAAACTGGTACAGCACCTCCGGAAAACAGTGTGGAGGTTCCTCAGAAAATTAACAATAGAACTCCCTATGACCCAGCAATAGCACTGCTAGGAATTTACCCAAGGGATACAGGAGTGCTGATGCATAGAAGCACATGTACCCCAATGTTCATAGCAGCACTCTCAACAATAGCCAAAACATGGAAAGAGCCTAAGTGTCCATCAACGGACGAATGGATCAAGAAGATGTGGTTTATCTATACCATGGAATACTACATGGCAATGAGAAAGAATGAAATCTGGCCATGTGTTGCAGCATGGTTAGTCCTTGATGGTGTTATGCTGAGCGGAATAAGTCAGGCAGAGAAGAACAGATACCATATGTTTGCACGTATAGGAGGATTAGGAGGAACTTAACGGAGGACCATGGGGGAGAAGAAGGGGGGAAATAGTGGGGGAGAGAGAGGCAAACCATGAGAGACTCTTGAATGCTGAGAACAAACTGAGGACTGATGGGTGTGGGAGAGTCAGGAGGGAGATGGTCATGGAGGAGGGCACTTGTGGGGATGAGCACTGGGTGTTCTATGGAAACCAACTTGACAATAAACTATTTGTAAAAAATAAGTAAATAAAATAAAAAAGTGATTCCTCACTTTTTCCCCCCTGAATGCCAAATACAGTTGTTCCCCTCCATCCCCAATTAATGTTGCTTTGCAACTGAGACACAAGAATCAATGCCTCAACTCCAAAATTACAATCTTAGGGAAGATATATATTTTTCCAAAATGTGTCTGCTAGCTAACTCAAGTTTGGGGAAAAATTACTAGCTGCCTCAAACTGACAATGTATTTCTAAGGAGAGCCACATGCCCACCTATCAAAATGGCTAAAATCAAGAAGATAGAAAATATCAAGTTTTTCCAAGAATTTGGGACAAATGGACTTATTATACTTGGCTGATTGTATAAATTGCTACAACCACTTGGGAAATAATTTGGTAGCATTCACTAAAGCTGAGCATGTGCATACTTTTGACCCAGCAATTCTACTTGAAGGTATATATGAAAGGCATAAAAATGACAAAAGGAATAGTAAGGGAACATAGCAGTCTTAGGTATATAACTCTAAGCTAAGCTGGAGACATGGAAAATGTTCATTAACATTATAATACATAAATTGTGTCACATTTATTTAGAGAAATTCTAACCATTAATGAGAATAAACATGTGTTCAACTATACAGAGAGATCTCACAAACATAATGTTTAGTGAAAAGTTAAAGACAAAAAGACATTTACTGTATGAATTCGTTTGTAAATAGCTCAAAAATCTCACAGTCAAATTGAATATATGGTGTTTGATGTTAAAAAGTATAATGCTATTCTTGAGGTAGAGACTAGTGACTAGAAGAGGGCATGGGGAGGCTCTGAGTTCTGTACTCTTTTATTTCTTTAATTACTTAGGTTTGTTCACCTTGTAACAAATCATTAAGCTATATAGTAGATTTGTGCAGTGTTTTTGTATGTATGTTATATGTTAATGAAAAAAATTTTCAATTAAAGAGAAGACTATCAATGAATTATAAAATGTACAGATTCCACATTCTTAAATATAGTGGTCAGAGACACTGACAGAATTAAATAAGCCCTCTATATCATGGTTCAAAAAAATTAAAGAAGTGCCAATAACTGTGTTTAAGAATGCATTGAGCTGGGGCACCTGGGTGGCTCAGTTGGTTGAGCCTCTGACTTCAGCACAGGTCATGATCTCACAGTCTGTGAGTGTGAGCCCCGCATTGGACACTGTGCTGATAGCTCAGAGCCTGGAACCAGCTGCAGATTATGTGTCTCCCTTTCTCTCCACCCTTCCTCCACTCATGCTGTATCTCTGACTCTCTCAAAAGTAAATAAACATTAAAAAAAAAAAACGCATGCATTGGGCTGACTGGAAATTGGTCAGACAGGAAATGAACATATTCTTTTCCTGCCTTTGTACAAAATAAGTGGTTCTGATATGCTCGATTAAAGACTTAGTTTTCTGACCTGAAAGAATTGAAAATCAATCAGATTCAAAGAGATTTTTGAGGTGTTTTTTGGAGTAAGGCAGAACCCTCAGGGTAACTTTGAAAAAAATTTCGTTGCCCTTTGCAGAAATTCTTAAAAACCAAAATGGTGAGTTCTGCAGAAATCAGAGGATGCCAACATATTAGGAAGTTATTTGTTACCTAGGATGAATGTTGTTTCTTAGCTGACAAATCTCTTTTCTTTAACTAAATACAAAATTTAGATATGCAGAAACATAAGCCATTCATGGCAATCCTGTCTCTCTCTCAACAGTGTTTAGGAGTAGGCATGTAACCTAGATCTTGCCAATGACACAAAGGGGTGCCATATCTGGGACTTGTGGGCCAATTTTTCTCCTTAGGAGTAAGCACTTTTTGGTGCTTGGCCACTGTGATGATGTAATTCTCAGAGCTTGGCCAACCATATCCTAAAGGAAGAAATCATGGACAGTCTGGTATTGCTCACTTCAGAATTTCTTGTTAAGTAAGCAACAAGTGTCCTTATATTTTAAGCCATATCTAATTCATTATTCTATTTTTGCAGCTAAAGCATATCAAGTGATATAAATTCTCTTTGTTTCTTTGTCTAAACATAATCTACATTGGCTTTTTCTAAATCCTAAAACGAAATGGCAAACAACTAATGTATTCTGCACATTGACTTAATCGTATCTTTAAATACAGCTGGATTAAACATTTCCCATGAACTTCCCCACCCCTCATCATGCTCAAAGCTCTTATTTTTTCCTTTAGTTTTTAATGTAAAAAAAGTATAACATAAATTTTACCATCTAACCATTTTTAAGTGTGCATTTCAGTAGTGTTACTAGAGCTCTTCTAAAGCAGGCATCTATAACTTTTTCATCTTGCAAAACTGGAACCATATTCATTGCACAACAATTCCCCACTTCTCTGTACCCCAGGCTGCAGTAAAAACTGTTCTATTCTCTGTATCTATAAGTTTGACTACTATAGATTCCTCATATAAGTGGAATGATATAGTATATAGTATTTGTGTCTGGCTTATTTCACTTAGCATAACGTCCTCAAGGTTCATCCATGTTGTAGCATGTGACAAGATTTCTTTAAGATTGAATACTATTCTATTGTATGTATATATCACATTTTCTTTATCCATTTATCAGTGAATGGACATTTGGGTTGACTTTACCTGTTGGCTATTTTGAATAATATGGCATTCAATATGGGTGTACAAATATCTCATCAATATTCTGTTTTCAATTTTTTTGGATATATACCCAAAAGTGGGATTGCAGGATGATATAATAGCTCCATTTTTAATTTTATGAGGAAACTTCAAACTGTTTTCCATATCAGCTGAACAGTTTAATATTTAAATAATGTTATGTTTAACAAATTATGGCATAATAATAGGGGTATGTAAATTGATACATTAAAAACAATAACATACTATATATGAGAGAAAAAAACATGGTATGTCAGAAATAGAAAGATAAACTGAAAACTTTTTGTATCAGGACAAGATTTTGAACACTTATAAGTAACTGAAATGCTCTTTTGAAAATAAATTCAGATGGCCAATAGCAGTACTGTTATTACTATTTTATTATTAATTTTATAGATTGCCAATACAGTATTATTATTATTATTATTATTATTAGTTTACTTTTGCAAAACATCAATTGAATTTGTTTACCAAAAATTTTTGCATGTATAAATTTGTATAATTGTGTGTGTAAAAGTGATTATGAAAATTATATACATATATATATAAGTCATTGTGGTTGGACAAATAGTGAAATGACTTGTAAACACTATGAACATCAAACCTCAGTTAACATTCTATTTATAAAGTGAACTTTTAACAGGTTTTCATGTCCTCCAGTAACTAATGTAGCTAACAACATTCAACAACTGTCAATAAGGCATTAACATTTTCAAAGTTAAAAATACCTTAAACAATTTGACCAAAGTAAAAATAAAAAATATATTTTTAACTAAAATATTTGTATTTTATTATTTTTTCAAGTCTAGAATTTAATGATTTATCACTTGCATTCAACATTCCATGCTCATCACATTAGTAAAATAAGTAAAAACTCAACTACATGTATAATAAACTAATGTTAGAAATCCATTAAAATTGCCAAAATGAACTCATTATTCTATATATATACATTTTCTTCCCTATCTCTGTAACTAATTTAATGTCAGTAGTAAGATGAAATAATCTAGTAAATATCCCAGGGCCCATATTTTGTAATCTAATAATGTTCCCCATTAAAGAAATCAAAGTTCTTTGGAGAATAACTGATTTCTGTTACAGGTAGAAGAACTGCAAGGTGAGCCTGAATAACTTGTTGCCTGAAAGCAATGATGCACTTTTCAAAGTTCTAAGGTGATTAATAAAAGAGCCAATGAACTAGCACAAAAGGACTTTTATGTGCCAAATAGTGACAATTTGAGTCAAAACAATAAAAAAAATTATAGCTAATCAAAACGAGTTTGAAAATGATTAAGTTACAACAATGTCAACAAAAATCATGAGTTCATAATGATACTCAAAAGAGAAAAGCACTAAAAACTTTTCTGTTTAAAATATCATTTCAGATTACTTATACTCAGAAGTTAATTGTAAATATTTTCTCATAATATGTGAAAGCTTTTCCTTGTACAAAGAATGAAATTACTGTTTACATAACTTTTATAGAAATTTTCTCCTATGTTTGAGATACTCCTATCAAATAGTAACAAAAATACTGGCCAGGTTGTTAATAGTTCTGTATAACTTTTTAGATATTCCACACCATCCTCACTGACACATTATACCAGATTGGTTGGTATAGTCCAAAACTAGAATGAGAGTCTCTCCTAATGCTGCTATTCAATGAGCATACTCCACGTGGCTGGTTCTTTTCCTACTTATTTCTGCTCATGCCATACCAGAACATCAGAACATACATGAGCATCATCACCCCTGGATAAACCATGAGACATTTTTCACAACTAAATAGCCACCTCGTAATAAACTGTATTATGTATTAGATGATATTAAATTTGATTATGAAAGAAATTTAAAAATTAACAGTATGGAAGCTTTCTTTCCTGTCTTTCCCTTCCTTCCTTCTTTCCTTCCTTTCCTCCCTTCCCGCCCTCTTTCTTTCTTCCCTCCTTTCCTTCTTTCTTCCTTCCTTCCTTACTTCTTTTTCTTTCTTTCTTTCTTTCTTTCTTTCTTTCTTTCTTTCTTTCTTTCTGTCTGTCTGTCTGTCTCTCTGTCTTTCTGTCTTTCCTTTCAAATTACATTACATTTGAAACTTTTTAAAAGCACATAATCTCTTTAAAAAATATAAACTGCTTGATAACATTTCTTATTGCCACTGATAGAGCCAACAGGCTAAGAAGTTAGAGTGGTTGATATTAAACACAGCAGACATGCAAAACAATGAAGCTCTGTCAAACTCTTTAAGAAAGCATTGAATCTTTGCTAGGAAATTCAAGAGAAGTAATGAGCAAAACATGATTGCTAAAAGTCTCAGATGCACTAGTATTGTGAGGGAAAATTGTGGGAATCATCTAATTTATGAGGTGTTCAGAGTGAAGAGGAATTAGATGTTTACTGTTGTGCTAATTAAAAGTGAAAGAAATCAGGGGCGCCTGGGTGGCTTAGTCGGTTAATCGTCTGACTTTCGCTTAGGTCATGATCTCGCGGTTCGTGGGTTCGAGCCCCGCGTCGGGCTCTGTGCTGACTGCCAGCTCAGAGCCTGGAGCCTGTTTCACTCTGTGACTCCCTCTCTCTCTGACCCTCCCCTGCTCACGCTGTCTCTCTCTCTCTCCTAGAAATAAATAAAACATTAAAAAAAAAATTAAAAAGAAAAGTCCTGCAAAGAAAGATATCCGGCTCCATGAGAATGACTTTATTACAGTGTTATGTTTACAAATAAGATCATTCCTNTGTCTCTCTCTCTCTCTCTCTCTCTCTCCTAGAAATAAATAAAACATTTAAAAAAAAAGTGAAAGAAATCAGCCTAGTTTGTGGGTTCTAGCAATAGCAATGGGAATGACAAAAGAAAGTACATAAGAAAATGGTGGCTGGCAGGGAAACTTTTCTTCAGAGGACAATGAATGTAGACCCAAAAATATAGGTGGACGGTTTTAATGTCATCTCACTAATGTTTTTGTATTTGAAAATCATGGAAAGTTTGAATTGAAAATGGCATTACAAAAAGATTCAGGTCATACTAAGTGAAGTTGTTTGGAATCCATCTTCCTTCTTGGTCTTTTCCTTCATGGGACTTAACTCTGGATTTTAATCTCTGGTTTGAAATTTTCTGATTGTGTTATCTTGGGTTAGTACAGTCTTTCCAAATATTACTAGCTTAACTTTATAAATGGAGAATGTTATCTCACAGAAGTGCAGAGGGTTAAATGGGATAAGGTGGGGAAAATGTCTTACATTTAGTGTATGTTCAGTGATTAATAAGTTACCTTTAGTGACTACTTTTGGCT
Source organism: Hyaena hyaena (assembly GCF_003009895.1). NCBI lineage: Eukaryota > Metazoa > Chordata > Mammalia > Carnivora > Hyaenidae > Hyaena > Hyaena hyaena. Next base: position 259,592 of record NW_024081303.1, on the reverse strand, counting down.
TGCTTTATCTTTATAGGTGTCAAAACAGCTCTCTAAGGTAGGATTTTTTTTGTTGGCATTTGTTTGTTTATTTTTATGTTTTGCGCCAGAGAGAAAAAATTCAGCGTCAGGAAAGTTAAGTAAGATCCCAAATCACACAGGTAGTCAATGATAGATGATGGATTTAAAGCCTATCTGGCTCAAAAAATGTGTATTTTTTCTATTATGCTATATTGCACTCTTCACTTAAAGCAAAAACGAAAACAAAAATATTCACAGATATAGCATGATCTACCGACAATAAAAAGGCCAACATGCGAATATGTGCCAGGAGTCTGTTTCAGGGAGGAAGTGTCCCAAACTCCTTATTTTCCCATTACTATCCTGCAATAATGAGCTTTGCCTGTTCTGTGAGGCTGTGTCCTCTTAAAACTTCCTTTTCACGCAGATGTCAGCACCAGAGAAACCAGAGGGAAACTGAAAAAAAGATTAGAAGTTTTACCATGATTTCCTGAAGTCCTTGAACCAAGCATCATTTTTTTTTAAGGAATTAAGATTTCATTCTGTTCTTCAAGGAGATTATTTTTGCTCTTATTGTTTCTAAATGCCCCTGCTATGAGCTGTGATATAAAGAGGAAAGATTCTAACTAACACTCTTGATTCCTACCATGTCTGCCAAAATTTCAACTTGTTGAATGAAAGATACATTGATTTTGGAACAGCTGCACTCACATTTCCAAAAATGACCTCATGCTACCAGATTTACTGTCATAAAAATTCCCTGAATTTTCTTCCCCCAAAAGCTGTGGCTTCTGCAGTTCTTCCCTGTAAAGATTTAATTCTACATAAGTGTCTCCAAAAAAGGCTTTGTTCTGTCAAATTTACTCACATAAATATTCCTTGGTGTTTATTTTTTCTCCCTTCAGTGCTACACATACACACACCCAACAGTATTTGCTTGTAATGATTTAATTCCCCCGTGAGTGAACTTTTTGCAATTGTATCTCACGCATATTCCCAGAAGTTAGTTGTAAGCTCTGTTTCTTTAACCCTCTGCAGACCCTAACCAGAAGTAACAGCTCCCATTTCTGAATCTTTCGCCTTACTTTTAGCCCTGTTTCAAACCCTAAGTAAAAAGTCTCCTAATAATTCTTCCCTCTCTATAAATGGGAAAGAGAAAGAGGTACATTCTAGCTGTAGACATTGTAAGTTAAACAGTGATGAGAAATAGAAAAATATCTAGGTCATTGCTGAGAAAATAAATTATGTAGCTACCAGCCAAAGATTGATGGGAAACCTAGGATCCTTTCAGAGAAGAATGGAGAAAATGTGAAATTCGAGCTGCAGAGTGATGCTTGTGCAGAGAGTTCTTAACTATTATAAGCATATTACTCAATTATGTGATTCTTTGGGAAACAGAGGATTCTGAAGTTTTCTTAACACAGAGACATGCCCTTTTAGGAACAAAATTTTAAGAGGAACATCAAGTATTCTAAAGACAAATGGGAGAAGCAATAGGTAGGGATATTGGGACACGCATAGGACCACAGTATACAGAAATGATTCAAGCTGAAGAAGCACAGTGCTGAGGAGGGAGTGAGAGTCAGGAAGATCCAACCACACTCCTAAACTCTCAAATTTCCAAGACCTTCTGGAATCAATTTTGTGCAACAATAGTACATTTGGATTTGTGCCATTTTCTTTATTAAAATAGTCTGGAGGCATGTATTCATGTGTGGAAAGGTAAGGCAAAGAAAAGTGCAAGGAGAAAAAATTGCCACAGGGCAGAGAGCAACAATTAAAGAGAAAAAAACAATCTTTAAATGAAATTGTCTAAATGAAGAATAGTAGCAAAACTAATAAGCTTTTGAATTTACTCATTTAGTAATTTAGGATGTCAATTACTTATTTTTTCAAAAATGGTTTATTTTTGAGTAGATGATTTTGAAGGGATGACCCCTCTCAGTTCTCCTATTTGTCCTCCTTTTTTGAAACCACTGGTAAACAATTGGGGTAGGTTTGTCTTGGAAGTATAATTATCAACTTGTTTTATAAAGTTTTGTGGTGGGGGAGAGAAACTTACTATAAAGACTATTGATAATCAATTTTAGCAATCTATTAATAATTTTCCAAGTCACCCAAAGAAAATTAAAGTGCAATTATAAGTTAGTAGCAGCTATTATTATTTTCAACTTTACTGGTATTGGCAATAAATCGCAACAATTCAGCCTAATCCTTTATTTTATAGAAATAAAAAATAGTTCTCCTTTGTTCCCAGGATCTTATTTTGCGAAACCTGAGGAAAAAAATCTACCAGAATATTAGTCTTATTCTTACCGTTGTAATCTTGTTTTGATTTTTCCTCTGAAAAGCTGCAGCTCTTTGTTCAGAGAGCTTGCAGATTCTATTTATTACCCAAAGTTTGGCAGAGAACCAAATCGCCAAAGGAAGGAGATCTGAGTGGGTGAGATTTTGGCAGGTTTTAATTGCATGTAAAGAGCCAATAAAATTACACTACTGTCAACATTCAAGATTCCCTACTTTCTGCCTTTTCCTCATCTCCATCTCAAAATTTAATTAAGCAATTATGGATTTTGTTTTGTGGTTTTAAAATTTCCAACTCATATCAGAATTATCTCACAGGCAATTCCCACTCCGTCTACAGCTCACAATCTTCTGCCCACACACATTACAACTTGGCTCCCTTCAAAGTTGAATTTCACCTCCAGCACTGTTCATATTGAAATTTTTGGAGGAAGTTTAAGGTGATGGTAAGAAGTTCATGAACTTACCTTCTCCCATGAACACACCAAATCCAAGGCTACATATGGTTCATTCTCTTCTGAAATAGATTTGAAAGCTAGATGAACTGCTTTCCAAAACAAAGAATAGCAACAAAAGGATACAACAAAGATAAAAGGACCACATCAACATGGGTAGGAGAGTCAAAGATACAGTCACAAGAACCCAACCCCTGGCATGGCAACATAGAACAGGAAGGGATGTCACCTAATGAATGTGGAGTTATTAGAGGAGTGAAGGGTTAGAATACCATATAGGGTGCTCCAGTCTGTGGGATCCACACTGGAAATACAAGGCCCCAGAAATCTGGCTTGGAAAACCAATGGATCTGACATCTGTGGGTCCCAAAATGGACAAAGAAACTGAGAGGAGGAGGCAAGATGGCGGAGAAGTAGGGAGCTCCATACATTTCACCTGCACCCATCTCTTAAAGCAGCCCTCAATAAATATAAATGAATTGACATCATACCATGCACACTCTCAGATCATAATGCTTTGAAACTTGAAATCAATCACAGGAAGAAATCTGGAAAATCTCCAAAAACATGGAGGTTAAAGACCCCCCTACTAAAGAATGAATGGGCCAATCAGGCAGAGAAGAAATTAAAAAGTATATGGAAACAAATGAAAATTAAAATACAACAATCCAAACTCTATGGGATACAGCAAAGGCAGTCCTAAGAGGGAAGTACATTGCACTCCAGGCCTATTTCAAGAAATTAGAAAAAGCGCAAGTCCAAAATCTAACAGCTCACCTAAAGGAACTAGAGGGAGAGCAACAAGAGCACCCCAAACCCCGTAGAAAAAGATAAATAGTAAAAACCTGAGCAGAAATAAACAACATAGAGACCAAAGAAACAATTAAACCGATCAATGAAACCAAGAGTTGGTTTTTTGAAAAAATAAACAATATTGACACACCTCTAGCCAGGCTTCTCAAAAAGAAAAGAGTGAGCATCCAAATAGACAAAATCATGAATGAAAATGGACTTATTACAACCAACCCCTCAGAAATACAAGCAATTATCAGGGAATACTATGAAAAATTATATGCCAACGAACTGGACACCTTAGAAAAAATGGACAAATTCTGAAACACACACTCACTACCAAAATTCACACGAGAAGAGAGAGAAAATCTGAACAGACCAATAACGAGTGAAGAAATCGATCAATTATCAAAAATCTCCTAACAAATAAGAGCCCTGGACCTGATGGCTTCCCTGGGGAATTCTACCAGACATTTAAAACAGAATTAATACCCATTCTTCTCAAGCTATTCCAAAAAATAGAAATCGAAGGAAAACTTCCAGACTCATTTTATGAAGCCAGCATCACTCTGATTCCCTAACCAGATAGAGATCTAGCAAAAAAAGAGAACTACAGGCCAATATCCTTGACGAATACGGATGTAAAAATCCTCAACAAGATACTTGCAAACCGAATCCAACAGCACATAAAAAGAATTATCCACCATGATCAAGTGGGATTCATTCCTGGGTTACAGGGCTGGTTCAATATTCGCAAATCAATCAATGTGATCCATCACATCAACATAAGAAAAGATAAAAACCTTATGATCCTGTCGATAGATGCAGAAAAAGCATTTGACAGGATTACAGCATCCTTCTTAATAAAGACCCTCGAGAAAGTCGCGATAGAAAGAACTTACTTAAACATCATAAAAGCCATCTATGAGAAGACCTCAGCTAACATCATCCTCAATGGGGAAAAACTGAGAGCTTTCCCCCTGAGAAAGGGAACATGACAGGGATGTCCATTCTCACCACTGTTGTTTAGCATAGTGCTGGAAGTCCTGGCATCAGCCATCAGACAACAAAAGGAAATCAAAGGCATCAGAATTGGCAAAGAAGAAGTCAAACTTTCACTTTTCGCAGACGACATGATACTCTACATAGAAAGCCCGACAGACTCCACCAGAAGCCTGCTAGAACTGTCCAAGAATTCAACACAGTGGCAGGGTACAAAATCAACATACAGAAATCGGTTGCATTCTTATACATCAACAATGAAGCAACAAGCAACAGAAAGAGGAATCAAGAAATTGATCCCATTCACAATTGCACAAAAAAAAACATAAAATACCTAGGAATAAACCTAACCAAGGATACAAGAGATCTGTATGATGAAAACTATAGAAAACTTAGGAAGGAAATTGAAGAAGACAGAAAGAAATGGAAAAACATTCCATGCTCATGGATTGGAAGAATAAATATAGTTAAAATGTCATTACTAACCAAAGCAATCTACACATTCAATGCAATCCCAATCAAAATTGCACCAGCATACTTCTCAAAACTAGAACAAACTATCCTAAAATTTGTATGGAACCACAAAAGACCCCGAATAGCTAAAGTAATACTGAAGAATAAAACAAAACGGGAGGTATCAGCATCCCAGACTTTAGCCTCTACTACTAAGCTGTCATCACCAAGACAGTATGGTACTGGCACAAACACAGACACATAGACCACTGGAATAGAATTGAGATCTCAGAATTGGACCCAAAAGTATACAGCCAACTAATCTTTGACAAAGCTGGAAAGAGTATCCAATGGAGAAAAGACAGCCTCTTTAACAGATGGTGCTGGGAGAACTGGACAGCAACATTCAGAAGAATGAAACTAGATCATTTTCTCACACCATACACAAAAATAACCTCAAAATGGATAAAGGACCTGAATGTGAGACAGGAAACCATCAAAACCCTAGAGGAGAAAGCAGGAAACAACCTCCTTGACCTCCACCGCACCAACTTCTTACTTGACACATCCCCAATAGCAAAGGAATCAAGAGCAGAAATAAGCGATTGGGACCTCATCAAGATTAAAAGTTTCTGCAAGGCAAAGGAGACAATTCATAAAACTAATAGACAACCCGCGGAATGGGAAAACATAGTTGCAAATGACATATCAGATAAAGGGTTAATCTCCAAAATCTACAAGGAACTCACCAAACTCCACACCCAAAAAACAAAGAACCCAGTGAAGAAATGGGCAGAAGATATGAACAGACACTTCTCCAAAGAGGACATCCAGATGGCCAACAGACACATGAAATGATGCTCAGCATCCCTCCTAATCAGGGAAATACAAATCAAAACGACACTGAGATACCACCTCACACCAGCCAGAGTGGCTAAAATGAGCTAATCAGAGGACTCTAGATGCTGGTGAGGATGTGGAGAAACGGGCACCCTCCTACACTCTTGGTGGGAATGTAAACTGTTGCAGCTCCTCTGGAAAACAGTGTGGAGGTTCCTCAAAAAATTAACAATAGAACTCCCTATGACCCAGGAATAGCACTGCTAGGAATTTACCCAAGGGATACAGGAGTGCTGATGCATAGGAGCACATGTACCCCAATGTTCATAGCAGCACTCTCAACAATAGCCAAAACATGGAAAGAGCCTGTGTCCATCAACGGATGAATGGATCAAGAAGATGTGGTTTATCTATACCATGGAATACTACATAGCAACATGGATGGACCTTGAGGGTGTTTTGCTGAGCGAAATAAGTCAGGCAGAGAAGGACAAATACCATATGTTTGCACGTATAGGAGGATTAGGAGGAACTTAACGGAAGACCATGGGGGAGAAGAAGAGGGGAAATAGTAGGGGAGAGGGAGAGAGGCAAACCATGAGAGACTCTAGAATGCTGAGAACAAACTGAGTACTGATAGGTGTGGGGGGAATGGGGAGATGGGCATGTAGGAGGGCACTTGTGGAGACGAGTACTGGGTGTTATATGGAAACCAACTTGACAATAAACTATTTGTAAAAAAAGAAATAAAATTAACACATGATATGAGCAAGAAAATGAAAGATCTTATAGCCCTAAAAATTAAAAAAAGAGAGAGAGAGAGAAACAGATTATCTTCTTGGAGAACTCACATGTGTCCTTACTTGCCCTAAGACCCAGTTAAAAAAAAAGAAATCCAAAACAGCAGTTTAAAAAGCTCCTAGACTCTATGTAGGACATCTATTTGCTCTGGTCTGGAAGTATTGGCTGGAGGGACGGGACAATTGAGGTACTTTCTGGAAATGGAAACCCTGATGGATACAGTTGTTGCACTCTCCGCATAGCCTGCAAGCACAGGCATAGCCTGCAAGCACAAGCAGGTGAACTCAGATACAGCACCTTCTCACCAACTTGCTGTGGTGGAGGGTGGAGAAAAGTGGTCATGGCACTGGCTGAGGTCAGAGAGCACAGGCAGTGGTAGTGCTTCCCCACTTCCTGGTTGGAGTGAGCAAGAGCAAGTAGTTACTACATTCCAGCTTTCAGCTTAAAGCTGGTGTGTGTGCACAGACAAGGCACTCTTACACTACATTCCTGAAGCGTGTGGGGGGCTGTGGTGAAGACATTTGCCCACTACGTTCCTGAAGCTGGTGAATGTGGCCCACCCCCTATACTCTCTAGCTGCCTTGCCCAAACCATTGGTCTTGTGCAATCCACACAGGGACACACTAATTGCCTGACCCTGGTGGCTAACACTGTAACAATTGGAAAGATAGTTCTTGGCAGGCCATCAGCCCTGGCCACTGCACAGACAGAAAAACCCCAGTCTTCCTATGAAAAAAGCTTATTTACTTATCCTGGAGCTTCAGCCTGAGGGACAAGCTTTAGGTATTCCACACATCTAGAAGACAGGAGTGCTTTCAGGGAATATAAGCCGGGATACACCCCCCTTGCACACCCACTTGGCCTTGCTAGAGGTTGATGAGACTTCCTAGAAGCTTAATACACATTTAAAATATATATGTTTATTTTTAATTTACATTCAAGTTAGCATATAGTGCAATAATGTTTTCAGGAGTAGATTCCAGTAATTCATCCCCTATTTATAATACCCACTGCTCATCCCAACAAGTGTCTTTTTATAATGCCCCTTCCCCACTTTGCCCATCACCCCACCCACAGCCCTTCCAGCAATCCTCAGTTTGTTCTCTGTATTTAAGAGTCTCTTATGTTTTTGTCCCCTTCCCTGTTTTTTTTTTTATTATTTTTGCTTCCCTTCTCTTATGTTCATCTGTTTTGTACTTAAATTCTACATATGAGTGAAGTCACATGCTATTTGTCTTTCTCTGACTGACTAATTTCGCTTAGCATAATACTCTCTAGTTCCATCCACATAGTTGCAAATGACAAGATTTCATTCTTTTTGATTGCTGAGTAATACTCAATTATATATACAATGGATATATATATATATATATATATATATATATACAACATCTTCCTTATCCATTCATCTGTTGATGGACATTTGGGTTCTTCCCATACTTTGGCTGTTGTTGATAACACTGCTATAAACATTGGGGTTCATGTGCCCCTTTGAAACAGCATGCCTGTATCCCCTGGATATATACCTAGTACTGCAATTGATGGGTCTTAGGGTAGTTTCAGTTTTAATTTTTTGAGGAACCTCCGTATTGTTTTCCAGAGTGGTGGCACCAGTTTGCATTCCCACCAGCCGTGCAAAAGAGATTCTCTTCTCCACATCCTTGCCGACATCTGTTGTTGCCTGAATTGTTAATTTTAGCCATACTGACTGGTGTGAGGAGATATCTCATTGTGGTTTAATTCTTTGATGATGAGTGATGTTGAGCATTTTTCATGTGTTGGTTGGCATTCTGGGATATCTTCTTTGGTGAAGTGTCTATTCATGTCTTTTCCCTATTTCTTCACTGGATTATTTGTTTGGGGGGGGTGTTGAGTTTGATAAGTTCTTTATAGATTTTGGATACTAATCCTTTATCTGATATGTCATTTGCAAATATCTTCTCTCATTCTGTCAGTTGCCTTTTAGTTTTGCTGATTGTTTCCTTCGTTGTGCAGCTTCTTATCTTGATGAGATCCTAAAAGTTCATTTTGGCTTTTGTTTCCCTTGCCTCTGGAGATGTGTTGAGTAAAAAGTTGCTGCAGCCCAGGTCAAAGAGGTTATTGCCTGCTTTCTCCTCTAAGATTTTTATGGCTTCCTTATTACATTTAGGTCTTTCATCCATTTTCAGTTTACTTTTGTGTATGGTGTAAGACACTGGTCCAGGTCCATTTTTCTGCATGTCACTGTCCAGTTTTCCCAGTGCGTTTGCAGAAGAGTCTTGTCTTTATTCCATTGGATATTCTTTCCTGTTTTGTCAAAGATGAGTTGGCCATAAATTTGTGGGTCCATTTCTGGGTTCTCTATTCTGTTCCATTGATCAAAGTGTCTGTTTTTGTGCCAGTACCATACCATCTTGATTATTACAGCTTTGTAATACATCTTGAAGTCCAGGACTACGATGCCTCCAGCTTTGTTTTCTTTGTCAGGATTGCTTTGGCTATTTGGGATCTTTTCTTGTTCCATACAAATTTTAGGATTGCTTATTCTAGTTCTGTGAAGAATGCTGGTATTATTTTAATAAGGATTTTGCTGAATATATAGATTGCTTTGGGTAGTATTTTTAACAATTTTTGTTCTTCCAATCCAGGAGCATGGAATATTTTTCCTTTGTGTGTGTGTGGTTTGTGTGTGTGTGGTTTGTGTGTGTGTGTGTGTGTTCTTTTATTTCTTTCATAAGCTTTCTGTAATTTTCAGTGTATATATTTTTCACCTCTTTGGCCAGGTTTATTCCTAGGTATTTTATGTTTTTTGATGCAATTGTAAATGGGATTGACTCCCAGATTTCTCTTTCTGCTGCTTTATTATTGGTGTATAGAAATGCAACTGATTTCTGTGCATTTATTTTATATCCTGCAATTTTGCTGAATTCATGGATCATTTCTAGCATTTTTTTGGTGGAGTATTTTGGGTTTTTCATATAGAGTATCATGTCATCTGCAAAGAGTGAAAGTTTGACTCCTCTTTGCCTGTTTGTATGGCTTTTATTTCTTTGTGTTTTCTGATTGCTGAAGCTAAGACTTGCATTACTATGTTGAATAACAGTGGTGAGAGTGAATATCCTGTCGTGTTCCTGAACTTACATGGAAATCTCTCAGCTTTTCCCCATTGAGGATGATATTACCGGTGGGTCTTTCATATATAGCTTTTATGATTTTGATTTCTATCACTATTTTCTTGAAGGTTTTTATCAAGAAAGGATGCTGTATGTTGTCAAACCTCTCTCTGCATCTATTGAGAGGATCATATGGTTCTTGTCCTTTCTCTTATTGATGTGATGTAGCACATTGATTGTTTTGTAGATATTGAACAAGCCCTGCATCTCAGGTATAAATCTTATTTGAAAGTGAAGAATAATTCTTTTAATGTATTTTTGAATCCAGTTGGCTTCATAGAATGAGTTTGAAAGTTTTCTTTCCACTTCTATTTTTTTTTTTTTTTTTTTTTTTGAAAACTTTCAAAAGAATAGGTGTTAATTCTCTTTAAATGTTTGGTAGAATTCCTCTGGAAAGACATCTGGCCCTGAAATATTCTTTTTTTGGTGTTTGTATTTCTGCAGTGTTGGTTGTGATCCCTCCTCTTTCATTTGTGATTCCATTTATTTTGGTCCTTTCCTTTTTTCCTTCCTTTTTNATAAATCTTATTTGAAAGTGAAGAATAATTCTTTTAATGTATTTTTGAATCCAGTTGGCTTCATAGAATGAGTTTGAAAGTTTTCTTTCCACTTCTTTTTTTTTTTTTTTTTTTTTTTGGAAAAGCTTCAAAAGAATAGGTGTTAATTCTTCTCTAAATGTTTGGTAGAATTCCTCTGGAAAGACATCTGGCCCTGAACTCTTGTTTTTTGGGAGATTTTTTATTACTGGTTCGATTTCTTTACTGTTTTTGTGTCTTTTCAAATTTTCTGTTTATTCTTGTTTCAGTTTTGGTAGTTTTCTATGTTTCTAGAAATTTGTCCATTTCTTCCAGATTGCCCAATTTATTGGCATATAATTGCTCATAATATTCTCTTATATTGTTTGTATTTCTGCCGTGTTGGTTGTGATCTTTCCTCTTTAATTCTTGATTTTATTTATTTTGGTCCTTTCCTTTTTCTTTTGGATATAACTGGCTAGGCAGTTATCAATTTTGTTAATTCTTTCAAAGAACCAGCTCCTGGTTTTATTAATCTGTTCTACTGTGTGTGTGTGTGTGTGTGTGTGTGTGTGTTCCCAGATAGCATTGATTTCTACCCTATTGTTATTATTTCCTGTCTTCTACTGGTTTGGGGTTTTACTTCTTGTTCTTTTTCCAACTCTTTAAGGTGTAAGGTAGTTGTGAATCTGAGACCTTTCTTCCTTGTTTAGGAAGGCCAGGATTCCCTCTTATGAACACCTTTGCTGCATCCCAGAGGTTTTGGACTGTGGTGTTATCATTTACATTGGCTTCCATGTATTTTTTAGTTTCCTTTTAAATTTTTTGATTAGCACATTCATTCTTAAGTAGGATGTTCTATAGTCTCCAAGTATTTGATTTTTTCTTTTGGTTGATTTCAAGTTTCATAGTGTTGTGGTCTGATAATATGTATTGTATGATCTCGATCTTTTTGTACTTGTTGAGGGCTGTTTTGTGTCCCAGTATGTGATCTAGTCTGGAGAATGTTCATGTGCACTCGAGACGAATGTGTATTCTGCTGCTTTAGACTGAAGTGTTCTGAATATATCTGTTAAGTCCATCTGGTCTGATCTGCCATTCAAAGCCATTGTTACCTTGTTTATTTTCTATTTAGATGATCTGTCCATTGCTGTAAGTAGGTTATTGAAATCTCCTACTATTATGGTATTATTGTCAATGAGTTTATTATGTTTGCAATTAAGTGATTTATATATTTGGTTTCTTCCATGTTGGAAGCATATCTCTGTTTACAATTGTTAGGTCTTCTTGGTGGATAGACCTCTTAATCATGGTATAATGCTCTTATTCATCATTTGTTACAGTCTTTATTTTTAAATTTAGATTGTCTTTTATAAGTATGACTACTCTGGCTTTCTTTTGGTATGATACATGGTTGTCCATCCCTTTGTTTTCAATATGATGGTGTCTTTAGGTTTAAAATGGTTCTCTTGTGAACAGTATATAGCTGGATCTTGTTTTCTTATCCATTCTGTTACCCTATGTCTTTTGATTGAAGCATTTAATCCATTAACATTTATAGTGAGTACTGAAAGATATGAATTTATTGCCTTTGTGTTGCCTGTAGAGTTGGAGTTTCTGGTGGTGTTCTCTTGTGCTTTCTTTGTTGCTTTTGGTCTTTTTTGTTTTGTCTTTTCTTCCTTCATAAAGTTCCCCTTAAAATTTCTTACAGGGCTGGTTTAGTGGTCACGAACTTCTTAGTTTTTGTTTGTCTGGGAAAATTTTTATCTCTCTTATTTTGAATGACAGCCTTACTGGATAAAGAATTCTTAGCTGCATATTTTTATTATTCAGGACATTGAATATATCTTGTCACTCTTTTCTGGCCTGGCACTTTTCTGTGGATAGGTCTGCTGTTAACCTGATCTGTCTTCCTTTGTAGGTTAAGGATTTTACCCCTTGCTGCTTTCATGATTCTTTCCTTGACTGTGTATTTTGTGAACTTGAATATGATATGCTTTGTTGATTTTGGTTTTTGTTGAACCTAATGGGAGTTCTCTGGATTTTGATGTCAGTGTCTTTCTCCAGGTTAGGGAAATTTTCTGCTATGATTTGCTCATATAAAGCTTATACCCCCTTTACCCGCTATTCATCTTCTGGGACCCCTGTGATTCGGGTGTTATTCCTTTTTATTGAGTCACTGAGTTCTTTAATTCTTGTACCATGCCCTTTTGCCTTAGTCTCCCTCTTTATTTCTCTTCATTATTCTCCATAAGTTTGTCCTCTATATCGCATTTTCACTGCTCTGTTTCATCCATCCTTGCCACTGCTGCTTTCATTCAAGATTAGAGATCAGTTATAGCATTTCTAATTTTGTCCTGACTATATTTTACTTTTTTTTATCTCTGCAGAAAAAGATCCTATGTTTTCTTTCAAACCCAGCTAGTATTTTTATTATCATGATTCTAAATTCTGGTTGTATCTTGCTTGTATCTGTGTTGATTAAGTCCCTGGCTATCATTTCTTCTTGCTCTTCGGTTCAATGCTTTTATTTTGTCATATTGAAGGAAGAAAAAGAATTAATAAAATGAAAAATTAAAATTAAAAACAACACAAAAAATCAAAGAAAAGATGCTAGATCCTAGGTGTGTTTTGGTCTGGTTGTTGAAAGAAGCTTGACAGAATAGAGGAAAAAAAGGGAAGAAAAGAAAAGAAAAAAGGGAAGAAAAGAAAGAAAAAAGAGAAAAAAGAAGAAAAAGGAAAATGAAAATTTAAAAAATGAATACAATGAAATAGAATAAAATGAAATGATGAAAGTAAAATGGAAAAAAATTTTTCAAAAAAGTAAAAACTATAGTAGAAAATTTTAAAGAAAAGCTTTTTTGTGTGTGTGTGGTGGTGGTCGTCGTGGTGGTGAGGTCTTTCTCCAAAGGCAATGGAAACAAAAGCAAAAATAAACAAATGGGACTACATTAAACTAAAAACCGTCTATATATTTAAGGAAATCATCATCATCAAGATAAAAAGACAACTTACTGAATGGGAGAAGATAGTTGGAGAGTGTATACCTGATAAGAAGTTAATATCCAAAAGGTATAAAGAATTTTTAGAACTCAACAACAAACAATTCATTTAAAAAGTGGGCAGAGGATCTGACTAAATTTTTTCTAAGAAGACATACAGATGAAAGACACATGAAAAAATGCTAAACATCACAATCTTCAAGAAAATGCAAATTAGAATCACAATGAGATATCATTTCACATCCGTCAGAATGGTTATTATCAAAAAGACAAAAAAAATAACAGGTGTTGGCAAGGCAGTTGAGAAAAGAGAACCTTGTGCATTGTTAATGGGAATGTAATTGATGCAGTCAGTATGGAAGACAGTGTGGAGGTTTCTCAAATAATTAAAGATAGAGCTATCACTTAAAAAAAAACCTACTGTATTATCCAGGAATTCCACTTCTGGGTATCTATTCAAAAAACATAAAAACACTAATTTGAAAAGATATATGCACCCCAATATTAATTGTTGTATTATTTTTTTAAATTTTTAAGTATTTTTAATTATTTCTGAGAGAGAGAGAGAGAGAGAGAGAAGAGAGACAGTGTGAACAGGGGACGATCAGAGAGAGAGGGAGACACAGAATCTGAAACAGTCTCCAGGCTCTGAGCTAACTGTCAGCACAGAGCTTGACGCGGGGCTCGAACCCACAAACCGTGAGATCATGACCTGAGCCGAAGTCAAAAGCGTAAGCGACTGAGCCACCCAGGTGCCCCTGTTGTATTATTTTCAATAGCCAAGATATAGAAACAACTTAAATGTCAATCAATGTATTACTAGATAATGAAGATGTGGAGTGTATGTGTGTGTGTGTGTGTGTGTGTAATGAAATATTACTCAGTCATAAAAAAGAATGAAATTTTGCTATTTGCAATTACATGGGTGGAACTTGAGGGTATTAAGTTAAATAAGATGAAGAGACAAATAATGCATGATTTCGCTTATATGTAGAATCTAGAAAACAAAACAAGCAAACAAAAGAAAACAAAACCCCGACTCATAAATACAGACAACATATTGGTCATTGCCAGAAAGGCGGCTGGAGTTGGGGGAGAGTAAAATGGTTGAATGGTATTATGAAGTACTATCTTTCAACTATAAAATAAATAAGTCATGAGAATTCAATGTACAACATAGGAATATAGTCAATACTATTTTTTTTACTTTGTAAGATGACAGATGATAACGAGACTTATTGTGGTGACCATTTCACAATGTATACAAATTTAGAATTACTATGTCATATCCCTGAAACTAAAATAATATTATTTGTCAATTATACCTCAATTTATTTTTTTAATGTTTCTTTTTTTTTTTTTTACAAATAGTTTATTGTCAAGTTTGTTTCCATATAACACCCAGTGCTCATCCCCACAAGTACCCCTCTCCGTGCCCATCCCCCATCCACCCCCCCCCCGCATCCATCAATCCTCAGTTTTTGTCAGCCTTCAAGAGTCTCTCATGGTTTTCCTCTCCCCCTTTCCCCCACTTTTCCCCCCCTTCTTCTCCTCCATGGTCCTCTGTTAAGTTCCTCCTAATCCTCCTAAACGTGCAAACATATTTTATTTGTCCTTCTCTGCCTGACTTATTTCGCTCAACATAACACCCTCAAGGTCCATCCATGTTACTACAAATGGCCAGATTTCATTTTCTCTCATTGCCATGCAGTATTCCATTGTAGAGATAAACCACATCTTCTTGATCCATTCATCCATTGATGGACACTTAGGCTCTTTCCATGTTTTGACTATTGTTGAGAGTGCTGCTATGAACATTGGGGTACATGTGCTCCTATGCATCAGCACTCCTGTATCCCTTGGGTAAATTCCTAGCAGTGCTATTGCTGG
>NW_024081303.1:199873-242155 GCF_003009895.1 Hyaena hyaena | reverse complement strand
GTAGTGAGTGTGTGTTTAGGAATTTGTCCATTTCTTCTAAGTTGTCCAATTTGTTGGCATATAATTTTTCATAGTATTCCCTGATAATTGCTTGTATTTGTGAGGGGTTGGTTGTAATAAGTCCATTTTCATTCATGATTTTGTCTATTTGGTTGCTCTCTCTTTTGTTTTTAAGAAGCCTTGCTAGAGGTTTGTCAATTTTGTTTATTTTTTCAAAGAACCAACTGTTGGCTTCATTTATCTGTTCAATTGTTTCTTTGGTCTCTATGTTGTTTATATCTGCTCTGATTTTTACTATTTCTCTTCTTCTACTGGGTTTAGGGCGATCTTGTTTCTCTGCCTCTAGTTCCTTTAGGTGAGCTGTTAGATTTTGCACTTGTACTTTTTCTAATTTCTTGAAATAGGCCTGGAGTGTCTTTTCTCTTAAGACTGCCTTTGCCGCATCCCATAGATTTTGAATTATTGTGTTTTCATTTTCATTTGTTTCCTTATATTTTTAATTTCTTCTCTAATTGCCTGATTGGCCCATTCACTCTTTAGTAGGGTGTTCTTTAACCTCTTTGTTTTTGGAGGTTTTCCAGACTTCTTCCTGTGATTGATTTCAAGTTTCAAAGCATTATGATCTGACAGTGTGCATGGTATGATCTCAATTCTTTTATATTTATTGAGGGCTGCTTTATGTCCCAGTATATGATCTATCTTGGAGAATGTGCCTTGCGCACTTGAGAAGAAAGTGAATTCCCTGGTCTCTAGATGTAGAGTTCTAAATATATCTGTCAGATTCTTTTGGTCCAATGTATCTTTCAAGTCCATTATTTCTTTAGTGATATTCTGTCTGGTTGACCTATACATTGCTGTAAGCAGAGTATTAAAGTTCCCTGCTATTTGCACATTCTTATCTATAGGATTGTTTCTGTTTGTGATTAGTTGTTTTAAATATTTAGCTGCTCCCATATTTGGTGCATAGACATTTATGATGGTTAGTTCTTCCTGATGGATAGACCCTGTAATTATTATGTAATGCCCTTCTTCATCTCTTGTTATTGTCTCTAATTTAAAGTCCAGTTTGTCTGATATAAGTATAGCTACTCCACCTTTCTTTTGATTTCCAGTTGCATGATATGTATTTCTCCATCCCCTTACTTTTAATCTGAAGGTATCTTCCAGTCTAATATGCGTTTCTTGTAGACAGCATAGAGATGGATTTTGTTTTTTTTATCCATTCTGCTACCCTATATCTTTTGATTGGAGCATTCAGCCCATTTACATTCAGTGTTATTTTTGAAATATGTGGGTTTAGAGTCTTTGTATCTTTTGTAGGGTTCATGTTTGTGGTGGTGTCTCTGGTATCTTTGTTCCTAGCAACATTTCCTTCAGAGTGTCCCCCTCAGGATTTACTTGTAGGGCTGGCTTAGTGGTGACTAATTCTTTCAATTTCTGTTTATTTGGAAAGGTTTTTATCTCTCCTTCTATTTTGAATGACAGGCTTGCTGGATAGAGGATTCTTGGCTGCATATTTTTTCTGTTCTTCACATTGAAGATCTCCTGCCATTCTTTCTGGCCTGCCAAGTTTCAGTAGATAGGTCTGTCACCACTCTGATAGGATTCCTTTTGTATTTTAGGGCCCTTTTCTCCCTAGCTGCTTTCAAAATTCTCTTTGTCATTATATTTTGCCATTTTCACTATGATATGCCATGCAGAAGATCGATTCAAATTATGTCTGAGGGGAGTCCTCTGTGCCTCTTGTATTTCAACGTTTACTTCCTTCCCCAGGCTGGGGAGGTTCTCTGCTATAATTTGTCTCAGGACTCCTTTAGCACCATTCCCTCTCTCTTCCTCTTCTGGAATTCCTATGATATGGATTTTGTTCCGTTTGATTGTATTGCTTAGCTCTCGAACTCTTCTTTCATGTTCCTGGATCAGTTTATCTCTCTTTTTCTCAGTTTCTTCTTTTTCTATAATAGTGTCTTCTAAATCACTTATTCTCCTTTCTGCCTTTTCAATCCGTGCATTGGACGCCTCCAATTTATTATGTATCTCATTCATCGCATTTTTAAATTCATCATGCCTATTTTTATGCTCCATGTTGTTTGTAGCCATTGTTTCTTTGATGTCCTCTAAGCTTTTTTCAAGCCCAGCTATTAATTTTATGATTATTGTTCTGAAATCTTGTTCAGTTATGCTGCTTATATCTGTTTTGAGCAGTTCATTAGCAGTCAATTCTTCTTGGCATTTCTTTGGAGTAGAACTCTTTTGTTTCGTCATTTTAGTTAGCTTTCTGTCTCTTGTTAGTTTTAAAGACTTGTTATGCTCTCTGCACCTGTAACGCTGTTGTACCCAAGAAGACTCTGATGTCCAGGGCCTCTCCTTTCAGAAATTGTTCTTTGAATGGTATCTCTTGGTCTCTCTTGTTGAGACCTTGGTTATTTTATTTTCCTACTCGTAGTGATATTTGGGACTCCCCACCATGTGTACTTTGGCTTGTTTCTTGAGGTAGCCCTGGAGAAGAAAACAGACAGACAAACACAGAGGGAGCAGAGGCACACAAACGCACAGACAAATCCAACAAACATGCAAACCGAGAGGGAAATTGAAAAAGTTAAGAGAAAAGACAGATGAGGGAGGGCGAATAATATAAAATAAAAAATACATAAAAAGATCAAAAAGAAGAAAAGAAAAGGATAAGAGAAGAAAACCGATGGACAAAGAATGGTTTAAAGCATATAACCAGATTTCCCAGCTACAATTAAATAGCCAGGTGTATGCAGTGCTGGTTGAAGAGCATAGAGAAAGAGGGAATGTTGTCCCAGATTCGCGAGTCCCCTGAGACCCCAAGAAGCCGACACAGATACAAGTACAAAAGGGTCTATATTACAAGCTTCAGCAGGGGCTCACTCGCCTACCAGTGTAGTGGCAGAAGGTGAAGCCCCGAACAATAGTGAGCAGGGTTTTTATGAGGTAAGGGATGGGGGTGTTACAGTGCACACATTGTAGGTATAGCATCATCACATAAGCACCAGTTACAATTGTAGAGCACCCATGGTAACAGCTTTGACCATTCCGTATCTGTGAGGTGTCCATTACTTTTGGTGGGACCCAGTCATGACTTTTGAGGATAATTTGAAAATGACCAATTATGAGGTGAGTTCAAAGGGCCCACGTGGGGTTCAGGCAAGCAGTGAGAAATTGGCTAGTTTGTACAGAATACCTGTCTACAGTTCCCAGTCTTGACTCAGACCACAGGAAAGTTTTTTGATTAGCTGATCTGAGGGCGGTCCGAGGATGGCTTTAGCCTTGAGCAATCTGAGGAACTGGGGCTACGTCAGCCCGAGATTGCTCTTAATGGAGGCCTTAATTTCAAAATGATGTTACTTAGGCTCTTCAAGAGAAGACAGGGCGGGGATGAGGCAAAATTGGAAATAGAATGAAAAGGCAGAAGGGATAAGAAGCTTTTTTCAAAGAGCTAAAAGGTGTAATATGGTTGGGTAGGTGAGAGAAGGACGCTGGTGTTATCCAGAGAAACTATATAGTCTAATTACTCCCGAGAGAGATGATAAGGTAGGTAGGTGTCTAGCTCCAGGGGTCTAGCCAGTCAGGAGCACAAAGGAGTGGTTGGCGCGCGCGGCCCCTCCGGGACGAGTTGGCGCACGGGGACCTAGCGCACTAGGATTTGTTGCGCACGGTCCTTCTGTGCCCCGAGCAGAGGTTTTTCTGTTCCCCAGTGACAGGGACCATGTCTTGAGTAGTTTCGGACTCTCTCTTTCCCCTCTCACTCCCCGCAGAGGGAGATCACCCCCCCTGTCCCTTTGAGTCTCCGATCCCGGCCCGATTTTATCTTCCCCAGTTCGCACTCACATTAGAAGGCTTTCTCAGTGGATTCTGCGTCTTTTTTCTCCCAATCTCTTGGGTTCTGTAAGGTTTCCTATGGCTTCAGATCTTTTCCGTGTGAGATATGGGGGCAAGTCCACTGTACGGAGCTCCCTACTTCTCCGCCATCTTGCCCCTCCTCCTCTCATTGTGGTTTTGATTTGTATTTCCCTGATGATGAATAATGTTGAGCATCTTTTCATGTCATTTGGCCATCTGGATGTCTTCTTTGGAGAATTGTCTATTCGTGTCTTTTGCCCATTTCTTCACTGAATTACTTGGTTTTCAGGTGTTGAGTTTGATGAGTTCTTTATAGAATTTGGATACTAACCCTTTATCTGGTATGTCATTTGCAAATATCTTTTCCCATTCTGTCGGTTGCCATTTAATTTTGCTGATTGTTTCCTTCACTGTGCAGAGCTTTTAATTTTGATGAGGTCTCACTAGTTCACTTTTGCTTTTATTTCCCTTGCCTCTGCAGATGTGTTGAGTAAGGAGTTGCTGCAGTGAAGGTCAGAGAATTTATTGCCTGCTTTCTCCTCTAGGATTTTTATGGCTTCCTGTATTACATTTAGGTCCTTCATCCATTTTCAGTTTATTTTTGTGTATAGTATGAGAAAGTGATACACGTTCATTTTTCTGTATGTCACTGTCGAGTTTTCTCAGCACCACTTGCTGAAGAGACTGCCTTTATTCCACTGGATATTCTTTCCTGCTTTGTCAAAAATGAGTTGGCCGTACATTTGTGGGTCCATTTCTCAGTTCATTATTCTGTTCCATTGATCTGAGTGTCTGTTTTGTGACAAAAAATGTGAAATTTCTATCGATAGGTCAAAAAGAATTGATTCAATCTTCCAAATGAGACTATGAAAATATCCACAACAGGATTAGTAGCCAATTTTTATTTTCCAGGTGAACATCTAATTCCCACATTAATGTAGGAACATCATTTTTCTGAGTACAGGTCATATTTTATTATTTGAAATAAGTTGTCATGAAATGAGTTTTAAATATTCTTTGAATTATATTTCTCTTCTAAGACTCTCCTTTCTGGAACTGTCTCTTAACATTCCCTGTCAAAAATTACTTAATTTCCTTTCTGTATCTGACTTCCTCTTACGATTCATTTCTAGTATCCTAATTCCTGAGATAAGTTTGAAGCAAAAAGTCTTCGGAATGTGTCTATGCTTGCACATCTAAACCATTCTCAGACAAGTGCTAGGAGAAGCATGCATAGAAGAATCAGTTTGTTGAGTGCCTAATAAGTGCAAAGCACCTTACATATATTGTATCATTATATGTGCAACATTATATCATTTAAACTGCATACTGTCCCTATGAAGGGTTTTGTCCTCTCCATTTTACAGATAAGGAAACTGAGGCATGGTTAAGTTACTTTTTCAAGATAACACTGCTAATAGGTGGTGGAGCCAGCTTTAAACATGGGTCTGACTCCACAATACCTTACTGATTATACTCATGTGTTAATATTCTTACTAACTGTTTAATATGAAATCACTCTCAGTTATTTATCAGTGTGCACTCAGAAAAGCTAAATTATTTTATGCATTTCAAATAGAGGGAATAAAATCCAAAAGGGCTAAAAGAGACCAATGATGATACCCAGAGCTCACAAGAGCTGTATCTTTGAGGCTTTGCTTCTGGAGCCCCTTGTGATTGCTCCTACTACTGAAACAATGACTGCTGTTATCTTCCTGAGAAAAAAAAATGGAAAAAGACGTCTTCTTTCTTCCTCTTTCCTTCTAGTCTTTCTCTCAGATCTTCTTTTGGAGGAATCTAACTGGGAACCACATGGCAGGGACTTAGTAAAAGTAGCTTGTAGATTTCCAGTACCCTGCAATATAGAAAATGCTGAAACATAAACAAAAATTGAAAGAATTTGTCACCACTAAAACAGCCCTACAAGAAATCCTGAGGGTTTCCCTCTATGAGGGAAATGTTGGAAGGAACCCAAGATACCAGAGATACCACCACAAACATGAAAAGACATCAAAGGACACGATGACTCTAAATCCATATTTTTCAATAATATCACTCAATGTAAATGGACTGGATGCTCTAATCAAGAGACATATGGTAGCAGGATGGATTTAAAAAAACAAAATCCATCTATTTGCTGTCTACAAGAAACTCATTTGAGAGTGGAGAACACATTCAGATTAAAAGTAAGGGTATGGGGAAATATCTACCATGCTACTGGAAGTCAAAAGAAAGCCGGAGTAGCTATAGTTATATCAGACAAACGGGACTTTAAAGTAAAGGCAGTAACAAAGGATGAAGAAGGGCATTATATAATAATTACAGGGTCTATCCATCAGGAAGAGCTAACAATCATAAATGTCTACTCACCAAATATGAGAGCACATAAATACATAAAACAATTAATCACAAACAAAAACAGTCTTATCGATAAGAACGTGCTAATAACAGGGGACTTTAATACTCCACTTACAGCAATGGATAGATCAACTAGACAGAAAATCACTAAAGAAACAATGGACTTGAATGACACATTGGACCAGATGGATCTGACAGATATATTTGGAACTCTACATCCAGAGGCCAGGGAATTCCTTTTCTTCTCATGTGTGCATGGCACATTCTCCAAGATAAATCACATACTGGGACATAATGAAGCCCTCAATAAATATAGAAGAATTGAGATCATACCATGCACACTTTCAGATCACAATGCTATAAAACTTGAAATCAATCACAGGAAGAAGTCTGGAAAACCTCCAAAAGCATGGAGGTTAAAGAACACCCTACTAAAGAATGAATGGGCCAATCAGGCATTTAGAGAAAGAATTTAAAAATATATGGAAATAAATGAAAATGAAAACACAACAATCCAAACTCTATGGGATGTGGCGAAAGCAGTCCTAAGAGGAAAGTACATTGCACTCCAGGCCTATTTCAAGAAATTAGAAAAAGTACAAGTGCAAAATCTAACAGCTCACCTAAAGTAACTAGAGGGAGAGCAGCAGGAGCACCCCAAACCCAGTAGAAGAAGAGAAATTATAAAAATCAGGGCAGAAATATACAATATAGAAACCAAAAAATCAGCTGAACAGATGAACAAAACCAAGAGTTGGTTTTTTGAAAAAATAAACAAAATTGACAAACTTCTAGCCAGGCTTCTCAAATAGAAAAGAGAGAGCACTCAAATAGACAAAATCATGAATGAAAATGGACTTATTACAACCAACCCCTCAGAAATATAATCAATTATCAGGGAATACTATGAAAAATTTATATGCCAACAAATTGGACAACTTAGAATGAATGGACAAATTCCTAAACACACACTCACTACTGAATTCACACAGGAAGAGACAGAAAATCTGAACAGACCCATAACTAGTGAAAAATCAAATCAGTTATCAAAAATCTCCCAACAAATAAAAGCTCTGGACCGGATGGCTTCCCTGGGGAATTCTACCAGACATTTAAATCAGAGTTAATACCCATTCTTCTTAAGTTATTTTAAAAAATAGAAATCGAAGGAAAACTTCTGGACTCATTTTATGAAGCCAGCATCACTGATTCCCAAGCCAAACAGAGACCCACCAAAAAAAGAGAACTACAGACCAATATACTTGATGAATACGGATGCAAAAATCCTCAACAAGATCCTTGCAAATCGAATCCAGTAGCACATAAAAAGAATCATCCACCAAGATCAAGTGGGATTCATTCCTGGGTTACAGGGCTGGTTCAACATTCGCAAATCAATCAATCAATGTGATCCATCACATCAACAAAAGAAAGGATAAAAACTATACGATCCTGTCGATAGATGCAGGAAAAGCAGTTGACAAAATACAGCATCCCTTCTTAATAAAGACTCTAGAGAAAGTTGGGATAGAAGGAACCTACTTAAATATCATAAAAGCCATCTATGAGAAGCCTTCAGCTAACATCATCCTCAAAGGGGAAAAATTGAGAGCTTTCCCCCTGAGATCAGGAACACGACAGGGATGTCCACTCTCACCACTGTTGTTTAACATAGTGCTGGAAGTCCTAGCATCAGCAATCAGACAACAAAAGGAAACAAAAGGCATCAGAATTGGCAAAGAAGAAGTCCAGCTTTCACTTTTCGCAGACATGATACTCTACCTAGAAAACCCAACAGACTCCACCAGAAGCCTACTAGAACTAATCCATGAATTCAGCAAACTTGCAGGGTACAAAATCAACGTACAGAAATAGGTTGCATTTTTATACACCAATATTGAAGCAACAGAAAGAGGAATCAAGAAGCTGATCCCATTCACAATTGCACAAAACAACTGTAAAATACCTAGGAATAAACCTAACCAAAGATATAAGAGATCTGTATGATGAAAACTGTAGAAAACTTATGAAGGAAATTGAAGACACAAAGAAATGGAAAAACATTCCATGCTCATGGGTCGGAAGAATGTATATTGTTAAAATGTCATTACTACCCAAAGCAATCTACACATTCAATGTAATCCCCATCGAAATTGCACCAGCATTCTTCTCAAAACTAGAACAAACTATCTTAAAATTTGTATGGAACCACAAAAGACCCTGAATAGCCAAACTCTCATATTGAAGAAGAAAACCAAAACAGCAGGCATCACCATCCGAGACTTTAGCCTCTACTACAAAGCTGTCATCATCAAGACACTACGGTATTGGCACAAAAACAGACACATAGACCAACGGAATAGAATAGAGAAGTCAGAATTGGACCCACAAATGTATGGCCAAGTAATCTTTGACAAAGCAGGAAAGAGTATCCAATGGAAAAAAGACAGCCTTTTTAACAGATGGTGTTGGGAGAACTGGACAGCAACATGCAGAAGAATGCAACTAGATCATTTTCTCACACCATACACAAAAATAAACCCAAAATGGTTAAAGGACCTGAATGTGAGACAGGAAACCATCAGAATCCTAGAGGAGAATGCAGGAAACAACCTCCTTGACCTCCACCGCAGCAACCTCTTACTTGACACATCCACCAAAGCAAGGGAATCAAGAGCAAAAATGAACTACTGGGATCACATTAAGATAAAAAGCTTCTGCATGGCAAAGGAAACAATCAATAAAATGGATGGCAACTGACAGGATGGGAAAAAATAGTTGCAAATGACATATCAGATAAAGGTCTAGTATCCAAAATCTATAAGGAACTCATCAAACTCCACATCAGAAAAACAAATAATCCAGTGAAGAAATGGGCAGAAGACATGAACAGACACTTCTCCAAAGAGGACATCCAGATGGCCAACCGACACACGAAACGATGCTCAGTGTCCCTTCTCATCAGGGAAATACAAATCAAAACCACACTGAAATAGCACCTCACGTCAGTCAGAGTGGCGAAAATGAACAAGTCAGGAAACTCTAGATGCTGGCGAGGATGTGGAGAAACGGGCACCCTCCCACACTGTTGGTGGGAACATAAGCTGGTGTAACCTCTCTGGAAAACAGTATGGAGGTTCCTCAAAAAATTAACAATAGAACTCCCCTATGACCCAGCAGTAGCACTACTAGCAATTTACCCAAGGGATACAGGAGTGCTGATGCATAGGGGCACATGTACCCCAATGTTCATAGCAGCACTCTCAACAATAGCCAAAACATGGAAAGAGCCTAAGTGTCCATCAACTGATGAATGGATCAAGAAGATGTGGTTTATTTATACAATGGAATACTACATTTTAATGAGAATGAATGAAATCTGGCCATTTGTAGTAACATGGATGGAACTTGAGGGTGTTATGCTGAGTGAAATAAGTCAGACGAGGACAGATACCATGTTTTCACATATAGGTGGATGAGGAAGTTAACGGAGGACCATGAGGGAGAAGAAGGGGAAAACTAGTTGGGGAGAGGGAGGGAGGCAAACCATGAGAGACTCTTGAATGCTGAGAACAAACTGAGGGCTAATGGGAGGGGGAAGAGAGGAAAGGGTGTGATGGGAGGGCACCTGCTGGGATGAGCACTGGGTGTTATATGTAAACCAACTTGACAATAAACTATTTAAGAAAAAAAGAAAGAAAGAAAATGCTGAAACAGAAGATTGAAACTAAACATAAGTTTTCCCAAGAAGTAGTATCACAGTATTGACTCCCATCATCCCTTTAGTTTTAGAGGTCTCTTTTCTCATAAACTGTGTGGTGATTCAGTGCCATGGCTGCGAACCTGAGTTCCTCTGACTTACTTAAGCATAAAATGGATTTTTGGAAGGATATTAGAGAATCCAACTTAACAAACAGTTAGATCTGGGAACCAGAAACTGAAGTGGGTAGGGTGAATGTATGGGCTCTGCAAGGCACTCCTGTTTAGAAGGATTCATTTTTAAATATCCACTGATGATTCGAAGTTCAAGGAAAGAGAATCAAGTGGGCTATCTTGGAAAGGATGGCAACCTACAGGGAAAAGTAATTTTCCTAAGTAAAATAGTGATCTGTCACTCAAAGATATGGAAATGGTTTGGAGACAGAAAACTAACCAAACATATAAACCAACAAACAAGATCAGCAGTCCTTATGGCAAGTATTAGCTCTATGTTCTCCTTCCACCCTGAGTCAATTCTGGATTTCTCTAGGATAATATCTATTTATCCTTTTTGAGAATTGCAGCCCCCTCTCTAAATGGATTTTTTTTCCCTTAGGGATTTTTGTTTAGATGCAAACAGAAGTTTTAATGAAATTTGAACTGCCTTATTTGCCCTGATTAACATTTCTTGGCATTTTCTGCATCTGGGACAGCTCCTCAAGTAACCCTCATCTATTCACAGCCTTTTCTAAATTCCCGGAGAAGTAAATAAAAAACCACGACATTCTCTTTCCATCTTGTATATTCTTTTCCCTTCTTCTTTCCTCTCAGGGAATGTTTTCTAGGCCCACTACATTCTCCTGACTGGCCTAAACTCCATAATAAATATCATCATGGCTGCCACTTATCGGGCTCATTACACATTAAATGAGATAACGTAGATAAATTAAAGCACCCATGTGGTTTTATATACATTACTTCAATTAATCCACACCGGAACCCCACTAAAGTTCTCATTACAGATTAAAAAAAAATCAGGGCTCAGAGGTTAAGTAACTAATCCAACTTTGCATATCTGGTTAGTAGTAAAGCTCATATTTGAGCCCATGTCTACCTAATTCCAAAACCTGTATTCTTTCCATAGAATTGTGGGATCTGTACTGCCTCCCCAAATTAGGGCATAAGAGATAGAAGAGAGATTAGAGAGTCTATTCAGCCTTCTTGCAAAGTCTTTATTTTTATTTTATTTTTAGAAGGTGTTTATTTTGAAAGAATATTTTAGGTAAGGCAAAGGGATGTGACAATGTAAACAAAACTAGGAAATCTGGAAATCCCCATCTTTATCAGACTGCTTTAAACTCAACCTTTTAGGATGAAGTCACACACAGAGACCCCCATATTTCTAGCTCTTTGGGAATTTAGTTTTCTGCTTGGTTCAGTTTGACAATGTACATTTGAAAATGTAAAAAAGAAAAATTTAAAGTTTCAAGAAATTATTCTGCAATTTTACTCAAAGACATGAAGCCTCCTCCTTGTAAAGGGTCTAGTCAGTTTTGGTTTAGGGATGGCAACTTTTGTTGTTTAGGAGAGATCATTTGTGAACCAAAAGAAATAATTCTATACACAATTAATATAAATGTACAAATATGTTATTTCAAGGAACATACCACATGCAATTGTGATGACAGCTGTTTTCATTTAGGCACACTTTAGTCATTATCTAGGTACTTTATTCAGCTCTTAGTATTCTTAACAGAGCCCTGAGAGATATATGGAGTTTGCAAGAGTATTTATATGCACTGAGTACCTGCAATGTTCCTAGCTCTGTCATGGGTGCTTTAATTTATTTACAATACCTCATTTAATATAGGATATTATGAAGTAAATGCTATTATTATCCCTGTTTACAAATAAAGAAAAACTCAGAGTTGAACTCTAAAATTTGGCTATTCCTGGGGCTCCTGGGTGGCTTAGTCGGTTAAGCGTCCAACTTTCGCTTAGGTCATGATCTCGCGGTTCGTGGGTTCGAGCCCGGCGTTGGGCTCTGTGCTGACTGCCAGCTCAGAGCCTGGAGCCTGTTTCAGAGTCTGTGACTCCCTCTCTCTCTGACCCTCCCCTGCTCACACACACACACACTCTCTCTCTCTCCTGGAAATAAATAAAAAACACATTAAATTTTTTTAAAAAAATAAAATTTGGCTATTCCTTTGCTCTTTGGAGAGGCCCTAAAGCAAAAGAAACTGGTATTGTGTGATTCCATGCAAGGATAAGAGAAGAGATGGCCTGATTGGGTCCGTCATCTACCACCCTGGCAGCATTTGGGCAATGTGGAAATTCAGTAAGTTTAAGAAGGGATTTGATAGAGTCGTAAAAAATTATATCATTAGAGAATTATCTAGAGAACTCTAAAAGGTCACCTTTAAGAAGAGACCATGGTTAATCCATAAAACTAATAGACAACCGACGGAATGGGAAAAGATAGTTGCAAATGACATATCAGATAAAGGGTTAATCTCCAAAATCTATAAGGAACTCACCAAACTCCACACCTGAAAAACAAACAACCCAGTGAAGAAATGGGTAGAAGATATGAACAGACACTTTTCCAAAGAGGACATCCAGATGGCCAATAGACACATGAAACAATGCTCAGTGTCGCTCCTCATCAGGGAAATACAAATCAAAAGGACACTGAGATACCACCTCACACCAGTCAGAGTGGCTAAAATGAGCAAATCAGAGGACTCTAGGTGTTGGCAAAGATGTGGAGAAACGGGCACCCTCCTACACTGTTGGTGGGAATGCAAACTGGTACAGCTCCTCTGGAAAACAGTGTGGAGGTTCCTCAGGAAATTAACAATAGAACCCCCCTATGAGCCAGCAATAGCACTGCTAGGAATTTACCCAAGGGATACAGGAGTGCTGATGCATAGGAGCACATGTATCCTCATGTTCATAGCAGCACTCTCAACAATAGCCAAAACATGGAAAGAGCTTAAGTGTCCCTCAACGGACGAATGGATCAAGAAGATGTGGTTTATCTACACGATGGAATACTACATGGCAATGAGAAAGAATGAAATCTGACCATGTGTAGCAACATGGATGGACCTTGAGGGTGTTATGCTGAGCGAAATAAGTCAGGCAGAGAAGGACAAATATATATGTTTGCACGTATAGGAGGATTAGGAGGAACTTAACGGAGGACCATGGGGGAGAAGAAGGGGGGAAATAGTGGGGGAGAGGGAGAGAGGCAAATGATGAGAGACTCTTGAATGCTGAGAACAAACTGAGGACTGATGGGTGTGGGGGTAGAGGGGGGAGATGGGCATGTAGGAGGGCACTTGTGGGGATGAGCACTGGGTGTTCTATGGAAACCAATTTGACAATAAACTATTTGGAAGAAGAAGAAGAAGAAGAAGAAGAAGAAGAAGAAGAAGAAGAAGAAGAAGAAGAAGAAGAAGGAAAGAAGAAGAAGAAGAAGAAGGAGGAGGAGGAGGAGGAGGAGGAGGAGGAGAAGAAGAAGAAGAAGAAGAAGAAGAAGAAGAAGAAGAAGAAGAAGAAGAAGAAGAAGAAGAAGAAGAAGAAGGAGGAGGAGGAGGAGGAGGGACCATGGTTGGCCTTAATCTCAGATCATCTTTTCTTCTCATTGTATATATTCTCCCAGGACCATTTTATCCAGGTCCATAGCTACCTTTCCTAAATCAATAACTCTCAAATTTATATTACAATCCATACCTTTCCCCTAAATTCCTTTTTACATTTCTAACTGTTTTTGGAACATCTGATTTGGATGATCCACAGACCCCAAGTGGAAGTATTCTCTGCTGCTCTGCTCTTTGTTTCATGTTCCAGTGAATGGAAACACCATTCACTCAGTTATCCAAATAAAAACCCTATATATCTTCCTTGGCATCCTATTTTTTCTCACTGTCTTTTTCCCTACCCACCCAAATCTAATCAATAGCCAAACTTATCAACTCTATTTTCCAGTTATTTCTGGAATCCACACACTTCTGTACCAAGAGTTCAACTGAGCTTGAGAGAGCTGAGCTTTTAGGTGTTGGAGTAGGTGATTAAAAAGGAGCCAAAATGAGAGTAGCAGTCAAGTCTTCAATGACTTACTACAGTAGTACAAGGAAGAGGCTAAAACCAGAAAGAATTGACTCCCATCATTTCATTTTCGGCCACATAACAGTGTGCAAGTGAGGTCATTGTTGAATCTGAACAATCTGAAAGCATCCTACAGTTTTAGGGACTGTGGGGCTAAAGAAGAGGAAGAGGGGGACATCAAGGGTAGAAGTAGAAAAATACTTAGCTCTCTGTCAGAGTGGGGAAAGTGTCTTCCAAGTCCTCTGATTAGGAGACCTACAAAGGGGAATGCCTCTTAACCAAGATGCAGACGTATTTAAGCATGCCTGGCCAGGGAGCCCTGAACCCTTCACTACAATATTCTTCAGACACTGGAGTACACTGGCTGTGCACTAAGCCTGGTATGAGAGGGTAGCTTTTCCCTATGAAGCCTGCCTGGTAAAGCCTTTGTAATTTTCTATTGTAGGACATGAAAAATCACACATAGGGTTTTTGCCAGGAACTAGACTTCTCACTTCCTAGTTCTGCTACCTTACCCAAGCCACCATCCTCTCTTACCTCCAGAACAACCCCCTCATTGGTCTTTAAGTCAATCTTGCCACCCTATACTCTGTTTCCCATAAAGGTGCTGAAGTGATCTTTGTAAAACAGAAACATGATTTAATCATTCTTGTATCAGTCAGGTTCCCTAAAGGAAACATATTTTAATTTAGATGGTTTAAGTGAAAAGCTTTGATAAAAAAGTTATTTGCAGAAATATGGGCAAGATTAAGGAGACTAGAAACAGGGGAAGTCATATTCATCTTTAAGCCCTGAAGGGATGGGAAAGTTACTCAATGAAAATTTGGAAGAACCTGTGTTCTAGGAGAGATACACTTACTGTCAGAGATATAACACTGAAGCACAGAGACACAGAACATATAGGCAAATCATTGGCTGAGCCCAAGTAGAAGCTGGTAAGCAAGGAAAACTGAGTGATAGACCCTGTGAGGACCAGTGTTCTAGGGCAGAGAAGAGCAGAGAGTAGATCTGCAGGTAAGGGAAACAAAGAAGATCCAACAAAATCTTTCCCTTGCTTAAAACTCACTAATGTCTTCACATTGCACATAAGATAAACTTCAATATCTTCGATAGAGCTTCCAGACTCTTCCTGATCTGGTCTGGGCTTTTCTTACCAGTTTTATCACATACTTCACCCTTTTCCTGCTCTATACTTAGCTGCACTGAACTTACTTTGGTTCTTTCATATCTAGCCCTTTGTAGGGATTATTCTCTGTCCCAGAAGTATTTTCTCCAGTCACCTCACTTTAATCTGGATATATCTTACTTACTTTTCTGATGTCAGTTGAAACATCACTCCCTTCATGAATTCCATTATCACATGGCCCTGACTGGGCTTAGTGCTTTCTCATTATTCTACTTCCACATCAAGGGCTTCAATAAATTCCCTACCACTCCCACTATCTATAAGATTTGTGGAGCACAAATTATATCTATCATGTTCATTATTATATCCCCAGAGTATACTTAGTACTGATGAGTACTTAAATATTTATTGAATAAATGAATTAGCAGTTATTATTTGTAATGTAATTGTCACTCACTGCTTTTTTCAATTTTGATGATTTCCTTTTATTTCTATTTCATGTAGAGATTTTATTAGGAGAGACTGCTGATTTCTATCAGGGTCTTTTTAGCCAGTATTCATACAATCATGTGGTTTTTCTTTTTTAATTTGCTGTTTAGTAAGTGATGTTAAATCATTCATTTTGAACCATGTACTTGCATTCCTAAGATATACACCATTTAGTAGTGATATATCTTTAATTTTATTTAGAATTTTTATGCCTAGATTCATAAGTGAAAATGGCCTGAAATTTGTACATTTTAATACTCTTTATCTGATTTTGTTAATAGGATTACGCTGGCTTTATACAGTAAATAAAGGAACTTACATTCCATCAGAATTATGTGTTATTTAAGAGTTAGAGAAAGCACAGTTATGAAACATCTGGTCCTGGTGCCTTGATTTACTGGTAGACCTATAATTGACAGCATTAATTTCCTATTACTACTGTAACAACCAAATATTTAGTTTCCTGAAACAACACAAATTTATTCTCTTACAAGTCTGGAGGTCAAAAGTGCAAATCAGCTTTACTGGGCTGAAGTCAAGGTGACTGCAGATCTGCACTCTCTCTAAAGGATCTAGAGAAGAATTCATTTTCTTACATTTTACAGCTTCTGGTGACCACCTGTATTCCTTGACTCTTTTTCTTCACCTTTAAAGCTAGCAGTGTAGAATCTTCAAATCTTGTTCTGATTCCATGCTTACATTTTGTTCTTCTGTGGTCCGATTACCTTCTAACTTCCTCTTACAAGGACACATGTGATTATATTTAGGACCCTCCCAGATAATACAGGAAAATCACCTCTATCTCAAAATTTCTAACTTCTTATAACTGCAAAAATTGCCTTTCCACATAACATTCACAAATTTCAAGGATATATTTTGGGGCTATTATTTATCCTACCATATTTCCTCATATACAAGCCAGATTACCTAGTTGGGCCCACTCAGAATATGCAGGATAATCTCTCTCCTAAACATTATCTATCAAATCCCTTTGTTGTATAAAACAGCATATTCACAAGTTCAGAGGTTTAGGAAATGGACCTCTTTGGATGACCATTATTCAGCTTACCACATTACCTTTTAAATTTTTTTCTACGGAAATTGATCTTTTTATGTTTTCTACTTCTTAGTTCAATTCTAGCCATTTGTATCTTGATGGTTATCATCAATTTCCACCTACTATTAACATTTGTTGCTATACATTTGCAGATAATATTCTCATAATGTTTAGTTTTTATGTGGTCCCTATATTTTTTATTCCTAATCTTATGTATTTATGTGTATTTTTAATTTTTTTGCCATAAATAGTTTTATGAAAGTTGCTTTCACTGGTCTTTTCAAAGGAGTAGATTTTATTTATTTTTTCTCTCTTTTAAAGTTTTTATTTAAATTCCAGTTAGTTGACATACAGTGTAATATTAGTCTCAGGTGTACAGTATAGTGATTCAACAATTCCATATGTCACCCAGTGATTATCATGCCAAGTGCACTCCTTAATCACCATCACCTATTTAACCCATCCCCTCACCCACCTCCCCTCTGGGTAATCATCAGTTTGTTCTCTATAGCTAAGAGTCTGTTTCTAGGTTTGCCTCTCTCTTTCTCTCTTTACTCATTTGTTTTGTTTCTTAACTTGCAAAAATGAGTGAAATCACATGGTATTTTTTCTTTCTCTGATTGACTTATTTCACTTAACATAATACTCTTTCACTCCATCCATGCCATTGCAAATGACAAAATTTCTTTCTTTAGTCTGTGTGTGTGTGTGTGTGTGTGTGCGTGCGTGCGTCTGTGTGTAACCACAGCTTCTTTACCCATTTATCAGTCAGTGCACATTTCAGCTCTTCCCATAGTTTGGCTATTGTTGATAATGGTGCTATAAACATCAGGGTACATGTTCCAATTCAAATCTGTATTTTTGTATGCTTTGGGTAAATGCTTAGTAATGCAATTCCTGGATCATAGGGTAGTTCTATTTTTACTTTTTGAGGAAATTTCATACTGTTTTCCACAGTGGCTGCACCAGTTTGCATTCCCACCAATGGTTGTAAGAAGGTTCTCCTTACTCCGCATCTTCACCAAACACCTGTTGTTTCTTGTGTTGTTGATTTTAACCATTTTGACAGATGTGAGGTGATATCTCATTGTAGTTTTGATTTGTATTTCCCTGATCAGTGATGTTAAGCATCTTTTCATGTGTGTGTTCGCCATCTGGATGTCTTCCTTGGAAAAATGTTTATTCATGATTCTGCCGATTTTTAATCAGATTATTTCATTTTTGAGTGTTGAGTTTTTTAAGTTCTTTACATATTTTAGATACTAACCCTTAATCAGATATGTCCTTTGCAAATATCTTCTCCCATCTGTTTTTCAGTTTTGTTGATTATTTCCTTCTCTGCAGAACCCTTTCCTTTTGATGTTTTCTCTTTTTTACTTAATGTTTTATTTATTTTTGCGAGAGAGGGAGAGAGACAGTGTGAGTAGGAGAGGGTCAGAGTAAGAGGGAGACACAGAATCTGAAGACAGGCTCCAGGCTCTGAACTGTCAGGACAGAGCCCCACACGGGGTTCAAACCCACGAACGTGAGATCATGACCTGAGCTGAAGTCAGACACTCAACCTGCTGAACCACCCAGCCTCTTTTGATGTTTTCCACACATTTATTTTTTTTTAATATTTTTATTTATTTCTAGGAGAGAGAGAGAGAGAGAGAGAGAGAGAGAGAGATAGCGAGAGATAGCGAGAGATAGCGTGAGCAGGGGAGGGTCAGAGAGAGAGGGAGATACAGACTCCGAAATAGCCTCCAGGCTCTGAGCTGGCAGTCAGCACAGAGCCCGACGCGGGGCCCGAACCCACGAACCGTGAGATCATGACCTAAGCGAAAGTCGGACGCTTAACCGACTAAGCCACCCAGGCGCCCCCTCCACACATTTACTTTTGCTTTTATTTTCCTTGGCTCAGGAAATATCAAGGAAAGAAGTTGCTATGTCAAAGCTGATGTCAAAGAAGTTACTGCCTGTTTCTACTCTGGGATTTTGTTTGTTTCATAACTCACATTTAGTTCTTTAATTCATTTTGAATATACTTTGTGTAAGAAAGTGGTCCAGTTTCAGTCTTTTCCATGTTGATGTTCACTTTTCCCAAAACCACTTGTTGAAGAGAATTTTTTCCCATTGGATATTCTTTCTTGTTTTGTGGAAGATTAATTGACCATATAGTTATTGGTTCTGGATTTTCTATTCTGTTCCATTGATTTATGTGTCTATTTTTGTGCCAGTACCATATTTGATCACTGTAGTTTTGTAATGTAAGTTGAAGTCTGGAATTGTAATGGCTTCAGCTTTGCTTTTCTTTTTCAAGGTTGCTTTGGTTATTTAGAGTCTTTTACATATTTTAGGATTGTTTGTTCCAGCTCTGTGAAAAATACTGGTGGAGTTTTGATAGGGATTGCATTAAATGTGGGTAGTATAGATATTTTAACAGTATTTGTTCTTCCAATCCATGAGCATGGGATATCTTTCCATTTCTTTGTGACATCTTCAATTGCTTTCACCAATGATTTATAATTTTCATAGTACAGGTCATTCACCTCTTTGGTTAGGTTTATTCCTAGGTATCTTAAGTTTTTGGTGCAGTTGTAAACGGAATTCATTCCTTAATTTCTCTTTCAAAATTGCTTCATTATTGGTGTATAGAAATGCAATGCATTTCTGAACATTGATTTTGTGACCTGTGAATTTTGGGGGAGTCTTTCAGATTTTCTAGAGAGAGTTTCATGCTATCTGCAAATAGTAAAAGTTTTACTTCTTCCTTGCCAATTTGAGTGCCTTTTATTTCTTTTTGTTGTCTGATTGCTGAGGCTAGACTTCCAATACTGTGCTCATTTACAGTGCTGAGAGTGAACACTCTTGTCTTGTTCTTGTCCTTGGAAGAAAAGCTTTCAGGATGATATTACCTGTGGGTCTTTCATATATGGCTTTTGTGATGTTGAGGCATGTTCCATCTATCCCCATTTTGTTGAAGTGGTTTTCTTTTAATAAAAAATGGATGCTATGTTTTGTCAAATGCTTTTTCTGTATCTATTGTCAGGATTATATGATTCTTATTATTTCTTGTATTAATGTGGTATATCATATTTATGGGTTTGCATATATCGGACCACCCCTGTAGCCCAAGAATATATCACACTTGATCATGTGAATAATCCTTTTAATGTATTATTGAATTTTATTTGCTAGTAAGTTGTTGAGATTTTTGTACCCCATTCATCACGGATGTTGGCCTGAAGTCCTACTTTATAGTGGGCTCTTTGGTTTTGGAATCAAGGTAATGCTGGCTTCATAGAATAAGTTTGTATGTTTTCTTTCCACTTGTATTTTTTGAAACAGTTTGAGAAGAATAGATATTAACTTTTTAAATGTCTGGTAAAATTCCGCTTGGAAGCCATCTGGCCCGACTCTTGTTTTTTGGGAGATTTTTTATTACTGACTCAATTTCTTTGCTGATTATGGATTTGCTCAAATTTTCTATTTCTTCTTGTTTTGGTTTTGGTAGTGTGTGACTTTCTAGGAGTTTGTCCATCTTCCAGATTGCCCAGTTTGTTGGCATATAATTTTTCATAGTATTCTCTTATTGTTTTTATTTCTGTGGTGTTGGTTGTGATCTCTCTTCTTTCATTTATGACTTTAACTCTTGGGTCCTTTCTCTTGTCTTTTTGATGTTTGCCTTAGGGTTTATCAATTTTGTTTATTCTTTCAAAGAACCATCTCTTAGATTCTTTGATCTACTGGATATATTTGGTTTATTTATTGTTTATTTCTGTTTTAATCTTTATTATATCCCTTATTCTTCAGGCTTTAGGGTTTTGTGCTATTCCTTTTGTAGTTCCTTTAGGTGTAAGGTTAGGTTGTGGTTTGGGGACCTTTTGTGCTACTTGAGATAGGCCCAAATTGCAACATACTTCCCTCTTAGGATTGCTTTTGGTGCATCCCAAAGGGCTTGGGTTGCCGTGTTTTCATTTTCATTTGCTTCCATGTGTTTTTTAAAAAATTCTCCTTTAATTTCCAGGTTAACCCATTCATTCTTTAGTAGGATGTTTTTAACCTCTGTGTATTTGAGGGCTTTCCAATTTTTTTCTTGTTGACTTCAAGTTTCATAGCAGTGTGGTCCGAAAATATGCATGATATGATCTCAGTCTTTTTGTACTCTTTGAGGGCTGATTTGTGGCTGAGTATGTGATCATTCTGGAGAATGTTCCATGTGCATTTGAGAAAAATGTGTACTCTTGTGCTTTAGGATGAAATATTCTGAATATATGTGTTAAGTCCATCTGGTCCAGTATGTCATTCAAAGCCATTGTTTCCTTGTTGATTTTCTGTTTGGATGATTTATCCATTGCTGTAATTGAGGTGTTAAAATCCCATACTATTATTATCAATAAGTTTCTTTATGTTTGTGATTAATTGATTTTTACATTTGGGTGCTCTCATGTTGGTGGCATAAATATTTACAATTTTTAGCTCTTCTTGATGGATAGACCCCTTAATTATTATATAATGCCCTTCTTAATCTCTTGTTAGTCTTTGTTTTAAAATCTAGTTTTTCTGATATAAGTATGGTTAGGCTGGCTTTCTTTTGACTTCCATTGGCATGATAGATGGTTCTCCATCCCTTCACTTTAAAGCTATAGGTGTCTTTAGGCCGAAAATCCATCTCCTGTAGGGAGTATATAGATGGATCTTGTTTTTTATACATTCTGATAACCTATGTCTTTCGACTGGAGCATTCAGTCTATTACATTCGGAGTGATTATTGAAAGATATGAATTTAATGCCATTGTGTTACCTGTAAAGTTGATGATTCTGGTGATGTTCTCTGGTCCTTTCTAGCCTTTGTTGCTTTGCTGGATTGTTTTTTTTTCCCCGCACTTAAAGCGTTCCCCTTAAAATTTATTGCAGGGCTGGTTCAGTGGTCACAAACTCTTTTAGTTTTTGCTTGTCTGAGAAACTATCTGTCTTTCAATTCTCAATGACAGCCTTCCTGGATAAAGGATTCTTGGCTACAGATTTTCCCCATTCAGCATGTTAAATATTTCCTGCCATTCCCTTCTGGTCTGCCAAGTTTCAGTGGACAGGTCTGCTGTTAACCTTATATGTCCACCCTTGTAGTTTAAGGACCTTTTATCCTTATCTGCTTTCAGAATTCTATCTTTATGCTGGCATTTTGCAGTTTTCACTATGTTATGTCATGGTGTTGACCTGTTCTTGTTGATTTTGAGGGGTCTTCTCTGTGCCTCTTGGACTTGAATGCCTGTTTTCTTCCTCAGTTAGGGAAGTTCTCGCCTTTAATCTGTCCAAATAAACCTTCTTTCCCTTTTCCCTGTCTTCTCCTTCTGGGACCCCTATGAAACGTTTGTATTCACTTTAGAAATTGCGGAGTTCTCTAAGTCTACCTTTGTGATCCAATAGTTTTCCTTCCCTTGTCTTTTCAGCTTCATTTTATCTGTAATTTTACCTTTAGTCCTCTTTGTGACTATATCCAGTTGGCTTTGCATCTCGGAAGATTTTTTTTTTTTCAAATTTCAGCCTGACTAGGTTTCATGTCTTTAATCTCTGCATCAAGGGTTTCTCTGGTGTCTGCTATACTTTTTTCAAGCCCAACAAAGAGTCTTATGACCATCGTTCTAAATTCTTGTTCAGATATATTGCTTATATCTTTTGAGCCAATCCTTGGCTGTGATTTCTCCTTGACCTTTCTTTTGGGGAGAATTCTTCTGTCTTATCATTTTGGCCAAGTTTCTATCTTTTCTGTGTTTTGAAAGCTTGCTATGTTTCCTGCACCTGAGAGTAATGCCCAAGGCCTGGCACTCCAGGAAGTGTCTGTGGTGTAGGCTTTGTGCACTCTACTGTTGCGTCTTCTCACTGGTCAGTTCTCTGCAGATCTCTTCCTTGCAGTGGGAAGTGTTTGGACCTTTAGCTAGGTGTACTTTGATTTGTTTGTTAAAATAAGCTTCACACCTGCCACGCTGTCTCCCTCCACCAGTGGAAATCCTTATGCCAGTCCTCAAATTGATTTTCTGGTGTTTCAAGTGATCTGAACTCAATACAGTTGTGTTTGAGGGAAAGGAAAAGTCCAGGGTGCCCCTACTTCCTAGCCATCTTAACTCCTCCCTGGAATTGTGATACCTTCAGCTTTGCTCTTCTTTCTCATGATTGCTTTGGCTATTCTAGGTCTTTTTGTGGCTCCACACAAGTTTTATATTATTTGTTTTACTTTGTGGAAAAATTCTGTTCGTATTTTGATAGGGATTGCAATGAATCTGTAGATAGAGTAATATGGACATTTTAACACTATTAAGTCTTCCAATCTATGAGCATAAAATCTTTATCCATTGTTTATATCATTTTCAAACTCTTTCATTAATATTTTATAATTTTCACAGTATAGATCTTTCACCTCTTGGTAAAGTTTATTCCTAGGTATTTTATTGTTTTGGTTTTTTTTGTCTTGATATTTTATCTAATTCTCTGCCTTCTTCTGTGTATTACAAAAGCTATTATGTCTCCTGGTCCTGATATTAATGGCATTATGAAGAGGAGGCCATGTAGTGCCCAGGATCTCGTGCTTCACCGAGTGTCTCTGGTGTGTGCTGAATTCATTCTGCTGTTGTGTTTAGGCTCCTTGTCTGCTGAAAAAAAATGGTGCCAGCCGGTTTCTTTGCTCTTGGAGAGGCATCTCTGTGAATGTAG
Organism: Hyaena hyaena; assembly: GCF_003009895.1. Lineage (NCBI taxonomy): Eukaryota > Metazoa > Chordata > Mammalia > Carnivora > Hyaenidae > Hyaena > Hyaena hyaena. The sequence continues at coordinate 218,756 of NW_024081303.1, read as the reverse complement.
TTTCCCAGGGACACTCTTGGAGATGAGCAAACTCATATGTACCCCACTGTGTAACCCAAATATTTTTCAGATCACTGTTTCCATGATGTCTGACCCCATATTGTTGGCTGGCTTTCTCTTCAGGATCAAGGCATTGCCCCCAGGCTCTATCCTACTCAATCCCACTGACCTTTAAAAGTAGGCTTTAATCCCCGTTTGTTGCAAGAACATACTTTTTCCAAGCCCCTCTCATTTTCCAAGCCAATGGCTTTGGGGAAATATTTTTCCTGTTCATTCCCCTGTGTGCTCCTCCTCCTCCTCTCTCTCTCTCTCTGTCTCTCTCTCTCTCTCTCTCTCCCTTCTCTACTACTATGGCTCCTCCTCCTCTGCAGCACCCACAGCAGATTTCTCCCCTAAACCACAGCAACACACTCTTTACATTCTTTATTGTGGCCTCTTCCCTCCCTTTTGTTGTGGAGTTTGTTTTGTCAGAGTTTAGGATGATTTCTGGGGTAGTTAGGATGATTTGATAATTATCTAGTTGTGTTTGTCAGACACAATCAGCCTAGAGTCTTCTTACTCTGCTTCCATCTTCAAATAATATTGTTTTGTTGAATATTAATTGACCATAGAGTTGTGGGTTTCTTGTTATCTCTGTTTTAAATTCTAGTTTGTCTGGTATAAGTACTGTGACTCCAGCTCTCTTTTTATATCCATTTGCTTGATACATGTTTCTCCATCCCCTCATATTCAATCTGTAGGTGTCTCAGGTCTAAAATGAACCTCTTGTAGGCAGCATATATATGAGTCTTTAAGTATATATATGTGTGTGTGTGTGTGTGTGTGTGTGTGTGTATAATAACTCTGTTTTTGATCAGAGTGTTTAATCCATTTACAAAGTTGTTATTGATAAATATGTACTATTGCCATTTTATTACTTGTAATTGTTTCTGAAGATTTTCTCTGATCCTGTCTTGTCTTTCTTTCATGTTTTGCTAATTTTCTTTAGTGATATATTTAGGTTTCTTTCTGTTTATTTGCATGTTTATTAATGGTTTTTGATATATGGTTACCATTATGTTTGTATATAACCTCTTCTGCACACACCAGTCTACATTAAGTTAATGGTTGTTTAAGTTTGAACCTATTCTTTCTTTTCTTCTTTCTGCTTCATATTGTAGGTATATGTTATTATATTTTATATCCTCTTTTTTGTGAAACATTTATTTTTTTGATTTTATATTTCCTACCTTTATACTGTCACTTTTGGTCTCTCCTTTTCACTCAAAGTATCCCCTTTAATATTTCTTGCAAGCCTGTTTAGTAGTCATGAGTCTTTTTTTTTGGGGGGGGGGTCTAGGAAACTCCTAATTTCTTTTTCTATTATGAATGAGAGCCTTGCTAGGTAGAGTATTTTTGGCTGAAGATTTTTTTCCCATTCAGCACTTCGAATGTATGCCACTCCTTTCTGTCTTGTAAAGTTTTTGTTGATAAAACTTCTACTAGCTTATGGATTTTTCCTTTTAAGGTAAGAACTTCTTTTGTCTTGCTGCTTTACAAATTTTTTCTTTATCACTATATTTTGCAAATAATTACAATCTGCCTTGATGTAGATCTGCCTTGTGATTTTGATGGGAGTTCATTGTGCCTCCTGGATCTGGATATCTGTTTTCTTCCCCTGATTAAGGAAGTTTTCACTTTTTATTTCCTGAAATAAATTTTCTGTCTCCTTTTTTCTTTCTTCCTCTTCTGGGACTCCTATAATACAAATGTTATTATGTTTTATGGAGTCCCTGAATTCCCTAAATCTATTCTCATTCTGTGTAACTCTTATCTCTATTGTTCAGGTTGATTACTTTCCATTATTCTGTCTCTAAGTCACTAATTTGTTCCTCTGCTTCTTTCATCATGCTGTTCATTCCATCAAGTATGTTTCTCATTTTGTTTATTGAGCCTTATATTTCTGCTATGTTATTCCTTATCTCTGTGTTAAGGATCTCCCTTATATCTTACATTCTTTCCTCAAGTCCAGTGAGTATCCTTATGATCAATTGTTTTAATTTTTTATATTTTATTTATGATCATTGTTTTATATTCTCTATTAGGCATGTTACTTTTATCTGTTTGGCTAGTTCTCTGGCCGTGGCCTTGTCCTGTGCTTTCATTTGGGATAAATTTCTCTGTCTCCTCATTTTGTCTGTCCCTCTGTCCCTCTATGCTAAGAAAATCAGATATGTCTTGTGCTCTGGAGAGTAGTTACTTTATGAAGAAGAGGTCCTGGAGTGCCCTGCAGTGCCATGTCCCCTGTTCACCAGAAACTAGAACTTCAAGGGAGTCTCCTATGTGTGTTTTTTATGCCCTGCTGTGGCACCTGAGTCACTTGTCCTTTCAGTGTAGTCCTCTGTACTGGCTCTCTGCTGGTTATGCACTGTGCTTCCTCTCTGTGGTTTTAGCTCAACCTAGGCAGGACAGCTCTGAGAGGGCAGGTTTCTTAAGGAACTTGAGAGTTGGGCATTGGTGTTAGTAAAATTTACAATGGGTCACTAGTTCTATCCTGGATTCCCTGAAGCACTGTGGTGGTTGGGGGTCTGGGAGCTGGGGGCTGTTGGCATGAGGCTGATCATGGCTGGACCTAGCATGCTACAGTGGCTGAAGGCACTCAGTTGGCTGTGACACAGTGACAGCTGTGTACCCGGAGGTTGGGCAGGGCATGCACACTAACAAAATTTGCCCTGAACCAGGGGAAGGCTAACAGTCTTTGAATGGAAAAGTCCTCAGGAGAACTTTTGTACTAGTGCACTGCTAGCTAGTTAGGTAGCAAGTGTCTTTGAACCCCAAGTCCTGCAAGTGGCTCTATGCTTATGCTGGGGAGTGATGGAGGAAAAAGGTACATGCCAGCTCCTTCATTTTCTGAGAAGTCTCTCAATATGCTCCAAAATCAGTGCTGGCAGATCTGTCTTCCATTTTTTCCCCCTATAATGTGTAAACTGCTGTTTTTATGTTGCTTCTTTGCAGAGGCTGCTGTCTCTTTAAGGGTGGCAACCCAGCTATCACTCACCCTTCAGGCTCACCCAGTACTGAATCAGCTGACTTTTATAGCTCCAGGCTGGAGCTGTAAGTGCCATTCATTTTACAAACTCATGCAATTCAGCCCCTGTGGTTTTTAAAGCCAAACATTATGGTGATTAGTCTTCCTGTTTGAGCTTCCTGATGGAAGGGCTGGCTTCTCTGTCCTCTCCTTGCACACAGCTCCCTCCTTCCTGCCTGCTTATTTCCTCTGCCTTTGACTTTTCTAACCTTTCAGATGCAGCTTCTTCCCTATATCTAGTTGTGTAGTTTGTTCTGCCACTCTTCAGATCACTCTCCAGTTATTGACTTGTTTGTGGATGATATCTAATTGTGAATATGGGACAGGGTAGGCTCAGGGTTCTCCTAGAGACTCTTCCATCTTCTCAAACTCTTCTCTTGTCCTTAATATGACCATAGTGCAAAAGGATTGAACTCACTTATTAAAAAGAATTAACAGTTCATATTTGTTTCTGAATTATGTACCAATATGCTAACTTCTAGGAACACTGGACACTTGGTAGGAAATACCTCACTCACTTTATAGCAAAGAACTCCATTCTGAGATTCCTGGTCCCTGAAGTCATGGAAGCTATACCTGGCATGTACAAGACAGCCCTCAAGTGTCACTGTCCCTACTCCCCTTTTCATACCTTCTCTCAGCCCTGCCAGGCAGCATTGTAGTATCTAAGGCACTTCCACTTTGAAGAACTGATCTTTTGGAAGAATATCTTCTGGGTCTTCAGAGCATTCTTAGTGGAGATGGTGATGGAGCAAAAGAAGTATGACAGCAATGGAATAGGTAAGTTGAAAAGGCCATAAGATATCAGTGGTTAAAGTGGACTTAACACATTAGAGACATTTCACCACCCTCAGCCTATATTGTGTTTTTAAAGAAGCCTCATTGAAGATTTGTGAAGTCTTTGCTGTGACTATGGCCCAGTCTGTGAGAAGAGACAGATTTTTGATTAGGGACTTCATTCAGTTCTTTGGGTTGCTTAGGCCCTATGGTTTTAAATGGAAAATAACCAACTGTGGAGAAAATTTTAGGGTCATTCAAATCAGTACCATCATTGCACCTATTTTTTTACTAATTCATTTTTTAACCAAGTATCAGGCATATGTTAGCACTGGAGAGATAAAAATGAATAAGTGATAACATCTAGAAACCAAAATTTAGTTTAAATTAAAAATTAGGAGACTACGGTGTGCAACTTGTTAAGAAAAAAAAGAAGATTCTCTGTGACTTACTTGTGGCAGATAGTTGGGCTAATTAGTAACTTCTCCAAGCTTCACCTGGCTTGTAAGGAAAATGGACGTAATAATAATGATCTACCTCATAAGGTTGTTGCAAGAATCAAATTAGTTAATACAGTTGACTCTTGAACAACATGGATTTGAACTGCATGGGTTCACTTATATGCAGAATTTTTATAGTACATTACTGTAAATATAGTTTTCTTCCTTATGAATTTCTTAGTAGCATTTTCTTTTCTCTAGCTTATTTTATAATATATAGTACATATGACATAAAAATGTGTATTAATCAACTGATAATCAATCACCAATAAAGGGTAGACGATTAGTCTGTCAGTCAAGAGTAGACTCAGGGGGAGGAGCCAAGATGGTGGAACAGCATGGAAGTCTTTTTTCTGTCTTGTGTACATGAAATACAGCCAGATCAACATTAAACCATCCTGCACATGTAGAAAACTGATTTAAGGATTAACACAAGTCTGCATAACCTGAACCACAGAACTCAGCAGGTATGTGGCATGGAGAGGTGAACTGTGGGAAAGAGGAGATGCAGAGGCCAGCGAGCTGTTTCTGATTATGGAGAGAGGACGGAGACTGGGGGAGAGTACTGGAAAAGCACCCCCCAAAAAAGCAGCTGTAAAGAAAGTGGGAAAAAAGTGGAAACAGCCACAGGGACTGAAATAAAAAGGGAGAAAGGAGAAAAGAGTGGGTTTTAATTCTATTAAGTCTCTATAAACAGAGGAAGTGCAGAGTCTGAAACTCCACAGCTCAAATACCTAGTGGTGCTCGGGTGGGAAGAGCGAATTCCCAGGAGAATAGTGGGTGCAAGAGGTCCTTGGGCCACACAAGATCTTCCATAATCTCAGAAACCCTGCTGTTACATGATCACGTGAACTTTTCTGGGACAGGCTGGCACACAGCTGCAAATCTCTGGACATTGGCAGCAGCAAGGTCTCACTAGCATTCCTGGGTGCAGCCGGCACCCGGCCATTGCTTGGTGAGACCCTCCCCCAGAAGATCTGAGCGGGTCAAATCCTCAGTCCCTCAAGACTGAGGGATTGGGAAATACAGCTGCATCTCAGATAAGATTCAGGAGTTAGGCACCGCCTAGCAAGCTGATGGTGTAGTTACGGACAGTGCAAAAGCGGGGAATGGACTGAAACTGAAGACGCGAAACTGAAGAAAATGGCGCGATTCCTGGTTGGGGAGAACACAGAGTTCTGATACTAAACTGGATACTCGGGTAATGCTATTTTCACCCCACTCGTGCATGCGCCTACACAACTACAGGCGCCACAACAATCCACCATCTAGTGGAGAATGGAGCCATTACACTAAGCCCTGCCCAACTGGGCCAACCATGCTTTTCAGGAACACCACAAATCTCTCTGTCTGCTTAGTTTATGGACTATAAAGTGCTTCATAGTTTGATCTCTAGGGGAAAACGATGTAATATCAATCATATTTCAGTTTGTTCACTGGCCCATCTATTCAATTTTATTTTTTCTTTCTTTTTCGTTTCTTTTCTTTTACTTGAATACGAAAGATAATTTAAAATTTTATTTTCAATTATTATTAAAAACATTTTCCTTTATTTTATTTCAACTAAATTTATAACTTTCTTATAATTTTTCAAGTTCTATTTTACTCCCACCATTTCAGTTATTCTATTTTATTGTATTCATTTTCTCAAATTTTCAAACTTTTTGTTTGGTTTGGTTTTTGTTTTGTTTCTTTCTTCCTTTTCTTTTCTTTTATCCTTTTTTTCTCTAATCAGTCAAGCTCCTTTCAATAACCAGACCAAAACACACCTAGGACCTACCATCACTTATTTGATTATGTGTGTGTGTGTGTGTGTGTGTGTGTGTTGTTTTTAATTCTTTAATTTTAATTTTTCCCCTTTTTTTCTCTAATCAATCAAGCTCCTTTCAATAATGAGACCAAAACACATCTAGGGTCTAGTTAGCATCATTTATTTGATTTTGTGTGTGTGTGTGTTGTTTTTAATTTTTTAATTTTAATTTTTTCCCTTTTTTCTCTAATCAGTCAAACTCCTTTCAATAACCAGACCAAAACACACCTAGGATCTAGCATCATGTATTTGATTTTGTGTGTATGGATGCGTTGTTTTTAATTTTTTAGTTTTATTTTTCTCCTTTTTTCTCTAATCAGTAAAGCTCCTTTCAATAACCAGACCAAAGCACACCTAGGATATAACATCATATACTTGATTTTTCTCTCTGTGTGTGTGTGTGTGTGTGTGTGTGTATCTCATCTCTGTCTGCAGGGCTTTCAGAGAGAGATCCTTGCTCTAGCTCTGGAGCATTCTTTGGGCCAGGTGCCCAGGGGATCGCAATTGCAGTCGGATTCAGGAGGATTGGGTCCCATACTCGATCCCCCAGTACGAAGTGCCTGGGTTGTGGGATTATACTCTAGGAGGCATTATTAATGCAAATGGAGTGAGGTCTGGAAATGAGTCTGGGCGCAGGATATAAAACAGGCCCGCCTTGGCTGCATCTGCGGCACAGTGAGATTGGACCCAAAAGAGTGTTTTGCAATGCCTGGTTTCAGAGGGGACTGAGGGTGGTCGCCATTTTTCTCCCCACAATGACTGAGAGTGGCTGAGGGTCGCATAATGGAGGTGAGACCCACCAACACCAAACTATGCCTATCTGCAGTATGTAGCTACTTGGTTACTGGAGCCTGGATAGGAAGTAGCCCCACCCCCAAGATCAACACTGATGCATTGCCGTGATTGACTCTAGAACAATTCTTGCTATTCAGACAGATATTCTCCCTTATCTCGTCCTTATCTCTCCCCTTCTCTGGACCCAGTTTTCTGTGTATAGGTTTACTTAAACAGGCATAAATAATCCATTCCCTTTATGCATGTTCTATCTCCATTGTTACCTCCTTTCTCTCTCTCTGAAATAATCAGACTATATAGATTCTCTGGGTAACATTATCTTCATTATCTTCGGGTTTTTTTTTTCTTTTTCGTTTTTTCTTTCTTTTTTTTTTTTTCACCTTACCTCCTGTTATATTCTCCTTTTTCTTTATCTGAATTAAGCCTTTTAGTCCTGCTGCCTAGTCAATGTTTAACTTCTCTTTCTCCCCACCCCTGTCATTTCTCTCTTTGTATATGCTCCTCCATCAGCACCCTACTCTTTATTTGTAGATGGGATATCTGGTTTTATGCTTTTACACTGTCCTTTGTCTTTTGCTGTTTTTTTCCCCCTTTGGTTTGCTGGTTTGTTTCCTTTGTTTGTGTGTGTGCGTGCTTTTGATCCCTGTTTGTCTGTCTGTTTTCCTTTCCAGGGCTACCTCGAGAAACAAGCCAAAGTACACAGGGTGGAGAGTCCCAAATATCACTATGAGTAGGGATATAAAATAACCAAAGTCTCAACAAGAGAGACCAAGAGACACCATTCAAAGAACACTACCTGAACAGACAGGCCCTGGACAGTGAATAAGCCTCCTTTAATGAAATAGTACTCGCAGGTGCAGAGCGCGTAACAAGCATTTAAAACTGACAAGAGACAGGGGTGCCTGGGTGGCTCAGTTGGTTAAGTGTCTGACTTTGGTTCAGGTCATGATCTTGCAGTTTGTGAGTTTGAGCCCCACATCAGGCTCAGCACTGATGACTGAGAGCCTGAGGCCCGCTTCAGATTCTGTCTTCCTCTCTGTCTGCCCCTACCCTGTTCACACTGTCTCTATCTCTCAAATATAAATAAATATTTTAAAAAATTATTTAAAAAAAAAAACTGACAAGAGACAGAGAGATAGCCAAAATGATGAAACAGAAGAACTCTCCTCTAAAGTAATTCCAGGAAGAAACAACAGCTAAAGAACTACTCAAAAACAGATATAAGCAACATAACTGAACAAGAATTTAGAATAATCATAAAATTAATCACTGGGCTTGAAAAAGGCATGGAAGACATCAGAGAAGCTATTGCTACAATAACAACAGCTGAAACCTTAAAAATAGTTGTGATGACTTAAAAAATGCTATAAATGAGATGCATAATAAAATTGAGGAGGCAAATGCACGGATTGAAGAGGCAGAGATGAGAATAGGTGAATTAGAAGATACAATTTTAGAGAAAGAGGAAGCTGAAAAAAGATAAATTGATCCAAGAGCATGAAAGGAGAATTTAAGGACAGAGTGATGCAATCAAGCAGAACAATATCCGTATCATAGGAATTCCAGAAGAAGAAGAGACAGAAAAATGGGCTGAAGGTTGTACTTGAACAAACTATAGCTGAGGACTTCCCCGATCGGGGGAAGGAAAAGTCATTGAAATCCAAGATGCACAGAAAACTCCCCTCAGAAGTAACTTGAATCAATCTTCTGCAAGACATATCATAGTGAAACTGGCAAAATATAAGGACAAAGAGAGAATTATGAAAGCAGCTAGGGATAAAAGGGGCCTAACATACAAAAGGAGACCTATCAGAGTGGTGGCAGACCTATCTACTGAAACTTGGAAGGCCAGAAAGGAATGACAGGAAATCTTCAATGTGATGAACAGAAAAAATATGCAGCTAAGAATCCTCTATCCAGCAAGCCTGTCATTCAGAATAGAAGGAGGGATAAAGGTTTTCTCAAATAAACAAAAATTGAAAGAATTTGTCACCACTAAACTGGCCCTACAAGAAATCCTACGGGGGACTCTATGAGGGGAATGTTGCAGTAACTCAAGGTACTAGAGACACCACTAGAAGCATGAATCCTACAGAGAACACAATGACTCTAAACCCATATTTTTCAATAAATACTGATTGTATATGGACTAAATGGTCTAATCAAAAGACATAGGGTAGTAGAATGGATAAAAAACAAAATTCATCTATTTGCTTTCTACAAGAGACTCATTTTAGACCTGAGGACACCTCCAGATTGAAAGTGAGGGGATGGAGAAATATCTGTCATGCTACTGGAAGTAAAAAAAAAAGCTGGAGTAGCTTTTGCCATACTTATGTCGGACAGACTGGACTTTAAAGTTAAGGCAGTAATAAAGATGAAGAAGGGCATTCTATAATAACTACCGGTTCTATCCATCAGGAAGAGCTAACAATTATAAATGTCTACACACTGAATTCAGAAGCACCCAAACACATAAAACAATTAATCACAAACAGAAACAATCTTATGGATAAGAATGTGCTAATAGAAGGGGACTTTAATACTCTACTTACAGCAATGGATAGATCAACTAGACAGAAAATTGCTAAAGAAACAATGGCCCTGAACGACACATTGGACCAGATGGACTTGACAGATATATTTTGAATTCTACATCCTGAGGCTATGGAATTTACTTTCTTCTCAAGTGTGCATGACACATTCTCCAAAATAGATCATATACTGGATCAAGCATACCATGCACACTTTCAGATCACAATGCTACGAAACTTGAAATCAACCACAGGAAAAAGACTGGAAAAGAACACCCTACTAAAGAAAGAATGGGCCAAACAGGCAATTAGGGAAGGAATTTAAAAAATATGTGGAAACAAATGAAAATACAAATACAACAATCCAAACTCTGTAGGATGCAGAAAAAACAATCCTAAGAGGAAAGTTCATTGCACTCAGGCGAATTTCAAGAAACTAGGAAAACGCGCAAACACAAAATCTAAGAGTGCACCTAAAGGAACTATAAGCAGAGCAGCAAGAGCACCCACAACCCAGTAGAAGAAGAAAAACAATAAATATCAGGGGAGAAAAAAACAATATAGAATCCCCCAAAAAAACAAACAAACAATTGAACAGATCAATAAAATCAAGAGGTGTTTTTTTGAAAAACTAAACAAAATTGATAAACCTATAGCCAGGCTTCTCAAAAAGAAAAGAGAAAACACCCAAATAATCAAAATCATGAACGAAAATGGATTTAATACAACCAATCCCTCAGAAATACAAGCAATTATCAAAGAATACTATATTTTTACCTACTCCCCCCTTACCTTTGAAGTCAAATTCAAAAAAAAAAAATCACTAACACCAATGTCAAGGAGCATGCTGGCTGTATTTTCTTCTAGGAGGTTTATGGTTTCAGCTTTTACATTCAAGTCTTTAATCCATTTTTAACTTGATTTTTGTATATAGTGAGATTTTAAATATTTTTAATGTTTTTTAAAATTTATTTCTGAAAGACAGAGAGAGAGACAGCGTGAGCAGGTGAGGGTCAGAGAGAAAGGGAGTTACAGAATCTGAAGCAAGCTCCATGCTCTGAGCTAGCTGTCAGCACAGAGCCTGATGCAGGACTCGAACCCATGAACTGTGAGATCAAGACCTGAGCTGAAGTCGGACGCTCAACCGACTGAGCCACCCAGGCGTCCTTAAATTTTTAAATGTTTATTTATATTTGAAGGAGAGAGAGAGTGTGTGTGAGTGCTAGAGGGGCAGAGAGAGAGGGAGACACAGAATCAGAAGCAGGCTCCAGGCTCTGAGCTGTCAACACAGAACAGAATATGGGGCTCGAACTTACAAACCTCGAGATCATGACCTGAGCTGAAGTCGGATGCTTAAACAACTGAGCCACCCAGGCACCCCTGGTTTAAGATTTTGTGTATAACTTAGTTTCATTCTTTTGCATGTAGATGTCTAGTTTTCCCAGTACAGTTTGTTGGAAAGACTCTCCTTTCTCTATTGTATATCCTTGTTTTCTTTATCATAACTTAATTGACCGTATATGTTTGAGTTTACTTCTGGGCCTTCTCTTCAGTTCCATTGATCTATGTGTCTGTTTTTAAATCAACACCATACTATTTTGATTACTATGTCCTTGTAATATGCTTTGAAATCAGGAAACATTATTTATTGTCCTTTCTCAAAATTGTTTGGTCTTTTCCGGGTCTTTTACATTTCCAGACAAATTTTAGAATTATTCGTTCTAAAAAATATCTTAACTTACAAGCGTAGACACATAAGGTTAGTAGCAGACCTGTTCACTGAAACATGGCAGGGCAGAAGGGAGTGGCAGGAAATATTTAATATGCTGAATAGGAAAAATATTAGCCAAGAATCCTTTATCCACAAGGCTGTCATTTAGGATAAATGAAGAGTTAAACACTTGCAGACAAAGAAACACCAAAGGAGATTGTAACAATTAAACCAGCCCGGCAAGAAATTTTCTGGGGGACTGTCTGAGTGGAAAAAAAAGAAATACCAAGACAACAAAGGCGGCAAAGGAGCAGAGAATATCACCAAAAACACACACTCTACAGGTAACAAAATGGCACTAAGTTCATATCATTCAACAATCACTCTGAATGTCAATAGATTAAAAACTCCAATAAAAAACATAGGGTATCAGAATGGATAAAAAAAAAACCCAAAATCCATCTATCTGCTGCCTACAAGAGACTCATTTTACATTGAAAGATACCTGAATATTGGAAGTAAAGAGATGGAGAATTATCTACGATGCTAGTGAATGTCAAAAGAAAGCTGGAGTAGTAATAATTATATCAGAAAAACTAGATTTTAATCCAAAGACTGTAATAAGAGATGAAGAGGATATATGTCCCAAACTTGAAGGCCCAAAATATAAAAATTAATTCGTTATAAATATAAAGACACTCATTGATAATGATACCAGAATAGTAGGAAACTTTAGTACCTCACTTACAGTAATGGACACATCACCTAACCAGAAAATCAACAAGGAAACACCTTGTTGAATTACACCCTGGACCAGATAGACTTAACACATATATTCAGAACATTTCATCCTAAAGCAGCAGAATACATTCTTTCCAAGTGCCCATGAAACATTCTCCAGAATATATCACATACTGGGTCACAAATCAGCCCTCAAAAAGTACAAAAAGACTGAGATCATACCATGCATATTTTCCGATCACAACACTATGAAACTTGAAATCAACCACAAGAAAAATTTGGATAGCCTACAAATACATAGGGGTAAAAGAGCATCCAACTAAAAATGAATGAGTAAACCGGGAAACTAAAGAAGAAATTAAAAGCACATGGAAGCAAGTGAAAATGAAAACTGACAATCCAAATCTTTTGGGATGCAGCCAAGGCAGCCCTAAGAGGAAAGTACATTGCAATTCAGGCTTACCTCAAGAAGCAAAAAAGGTCCCAAATACACAACCAAACCTTATACCTAAGCAGCTAAAAGGGGAGCAGCAAATAAAGCCCAAAGCCAGTAGAAGAAGGGAAATAATGAGGATTGGAGAAGAAATAAATGGTATAGAAACAAATGAAAAAACCATCAGTAGAAGAGATCAATGAAACAAAAAGCTGTTTTTTTTTTAAATAAACAAAGTTGATAACCTCTAGCCAGATTTATCAAAAGAAAAGAAAAAGGAAAATAAAAATAGATAAAAATATGAATTAAAGAGTAGAGATCACAACTAACACCACAGAAATATAAACCATTATAAGAAAATACTGTGAAAAATTATATGCCAACAAACTGTACAATTTGGAAGAAATGGACAAATTCCTAGAAACTCACACCTTACCAAAGTTAAAAGAGGAAGAAACAAAACATTTGAATTTGCCCATAGGGCACTTGGATGTCTCAGTCAGCTAAGTGTCTGACTTCAGCTCAGGTTATGATCTCACAGTCTGTGAGTTCAAGCTCCATATAGGGTTCTCTGCTGTCAGTTCAGAGCCTGCTTTGGATCCTGTCTCCCTCTCTCTCTGCCCCTTTCCTGCTTACACATGTACATTCTCTCTAAAAAAATAAGAAACATAAAAGAAAAGAAAAGAAACACTTGAATTTTCCCATAGCCAGCAAAGAAATTGCATCTATTATTAAAAAAAAAAAAAAATCCCAACAAATAAGAGTCCTGGGCCAGATGTCTTCCCAGGGGAATTTAACCAGACATATAAAGAATACCTATTCTTCTCAAACTGCTCCAAAATAAAAAAAAAAAAAGAAAAGAAAAAAGAAATGGAAGGAAAGTTTCCAAACTCATTATATGAAGTCAGCATTGTCTTAATTCCAAAACCAAAGACCCCATCTAAAAGAAGACTTACAGGCTAATACCTCTTATGAACCTGGATGCAAAAATTTTCAACAAGATACCAACAAATCTAGTTTAACAGTATGTTAAAATAACTATTAACCATGACCATATGGGATTTATTCCTTAGCTCCAGGGATGTTTCAATATCCACAAATCAATCAATACAATACACCACATTAATAAAAGTAAGAATAAGAACCAGGCGATCCTGTCAATATATGCAAAAAAAAAAAAAAAAAAAACATTTGACAAAATACTGGATCCTTTCTTGATAAAAAAAATCCTCAACAAAATAGGGATAGAAGGAACATACCTCAAGATCATAAAAGCCATATACAAAAGACCCACAGCTAATATCATCTAAGGTCAGGAACACAACAGTCACGTCCACTTTTACCAGTGCTATTCAACATAGCACTGGAAGTCCTAGAATCAGCAATCAGACAAAACAGAAATAAAAGTCATCCAAATAGGCAAAGAAGAAGTCAAACTTCCACTCTTCACAGATGACATAATACTCCACATGGCAAACCCAAAAGATTTCATCAAAAACTGCTAGAACTAATACATGAATTCAACAAAGTCACAGGATATAAAATCAACATACAGAAATCAGTTGCATTTCTATACACCAATAATGAAGCAGCAGAAAGAGAAATCAAGGAATTAATCTTGTTTACAATTGCATTGAAAACAGTAAGATACCTAAATAAACCTTAAAAATTATGTATGTTGAAAACTATAGAAAGCTTATGAATATAACTGAAGAACACAAAGAAATGAAAAAACATTCTATGCTCATGGGTTGGAAGAAAAAATATTGCTAAAATATCTGTACTACCCAAATAAACTATACATTCAATGCAATCCCTATCAAAATAACACTAGCATTCTTCACAGAGCTAGAACAATCCTAAAATTTGTATGGAACCATAAAAGATGCCAAATATTTAAAATAATGTTGATGGGGTGCCTGAGTGGCTCAGTCGGTTAAGCGTCCGACTTCAGCTCAGGTCATGATCTCACAGTTCGTGGGTTCAAGACCCACATTGGGCTCTGTGCTGATGGCCAGCTCAGAGCCTGGAGCCTGTTTCGGATTCTGTATCTTCCTCTCTCTCTCTGGCCCTTCCCTGCTCTCTCTCTGTGTCTCTCTGTCTGTCTGTCTGTCTCTCTCTCTCTCTCTCTCAGAAATAAATATAAAATAAAATAAAATAAAATAAAATGTTGAAAAAGAAAACCAAAGTGGGAGGCATCACAACTCCTGACTTTAAGCTGTATTACAAAGCTGTAATCATCAAGACAGTACTGGCACAAAAACAGACACACAGATCAATGGAACAGATGGAGAACCAAGAAATGGACCCACAAATGTATGGTCAACTTATCTTTGACAAAGCAGGAAAGTGTATCCAATGGAAAAAAGACAGTCTCTTCAGAAAATTGTGCTGGGAAAACTGGACAGTGATATCCAGAAGAATGTACTTGGACCACTTTCTCACACCATACACAAAAACAAATTCAAAATGGATGAAAGACATAAATGTGAGTCAGGAAAACATCAAAGTCCACAGGAAAAAACAGACAGCAACCTCTCTGACCTTAGCCAGAGCAGCATCTTACTAGACATGTCTCCAGAAGCAAGGAAAATAATAGCAAAAATGAACTATTGGGACCTCATCAATATAAAACCTTCTGTACAGTGAAGAAAACAATCAACAACACTAAAAGACAACCAGTGGAATGGGAGAAGATATTTGCAAATGACATATCTGATAAAGGGTTAGTATTCAAAATCTATAAAGGACTTAGCAAACTCAGCAGCCAAAAAACAAATAATCCAGTGAATAAATGTGCAAAAGACATGAATAGACACTTTTTCAAAGAATACATCCAGATGACTAACATAAAAAGATGCTCAACATCCCACATCATCATGGAAATACAATCAAAACCAAAATGAAATATGACCTCTCACCTGTCAGAATGGCTACAATTAACAACAGGATACAACAAATATTGACAAGGATGTGGAGAAAGGGTAAACTTTTTGCAGTGTTGGTGGGCATGTAAACTGTGCAACCACTCTGAAAAACAGCAGGAGGTTCCTCAAGAAATTAAAAATAGAACTACCCTGTGACACAGCAATTGCACTACTAGGCATTTATCCAAAGGATACAAAAATGCTGATTCGAATGGGCACATGCACCCCAATGTTTATAGCAGCATTATCAACAATAACCAAATTATGGAAAGAGCTCAAATGTCCATCAACTGATGAATGGATAAATATGTGATATATATTATATAATTAATTACTAATTATAATTATACATACATTATTGCTCAGCCATGAAAAAGAATGATATCTTGTCATTTGCAACAAGATCGTTGGAATTAGGGCGTATTATGCTAAGTGAAATAAGTCAGTCAGAAAAACACAATAGTATATGATTTCACTCATGTAGAACTTAAGAAACAAAACAGATGAACATAAAATAATGGAAGGGAAAAAAAAACAGAGAGGAAGGCAAACCATAAGAGACTCTTAAGTACAGAGAACAAACTGAGGGTTGCTGGTGGGGTGGTGGTTGGGGGGTGGGCTAAATGGGTGATAGGCATTAAGGAGGTCACTTCTGCAATAAGTATTGTATGGAATACGTATGTGACTATTCACTGGGTTCTAGTTCTGCAACCACTACCACCCTATATGTTAACTAACTTAAATTTAAAAAAATAAAATAGAAAGAACAATTTGTTCTAGCTCTGTGAAAAAGGTCATTGGAAATATGTTGCTTTTTGAAGTTTATTTATGAGAGAGAGAAAAACAAAGCACGAGCAGGAAAGGGGTGGGGGTGGGGTGGGGACAGAGAATCTGAAGCAGGCCCCAGGCTCTGAGCTGTCAGCACAGAGCCCAGTGTGGGGCTCAAACCCACAAACCACAAGATCATAACCTGACCTGAGGTCAGATGCTTAACCAACTGAACCACCCAGGGACCCCAGGTCACTGGAAATTTGATAGCAATAGCACTGGACCTGTAAATTGCTTTGGGTAGTATGGACATTTTAGGAATAGAAATTTTTCCAATCTGCGATCATGGGACATATTTCCATTTATCTGTGACTTCTTCAATTTCTTTCATCAGTGTCTTATAGTTTTCAGCGTATAGGTCCTCCTATATGCTTTTTTAATTTTTTAATTGCAGGCATTGTGTAATTGTAAATGATATTATTTTGTTATTTCTCTTTCTGGTTGTTTTTATTAATGCATAGAAATACAACAGATTTTTGTATGTTAATCTTATCTTTCACCTTTACTGACTTCACTTGTTCTAAGAGTTTTTTGATGGAGTCTTTGCATTTCTCTAGATAATTTCATGTCATTTGCAAATAGAGTTTTACTTCCTCCTTTCCAATTTGTATGTTTCCTCTTCCTTCCTTCCTTCCTTCCTTCCTTCCTTCCTTCCTTCCTTCCTTCCTTGCTTAATTGCTACGGCTAGAACCTCCACTATTATGTTCAATAAAAGTGAGAATAGTGAGCATCTTTGCCTTGTTTCTAGTCTTAAAGGAAAAGCTTCCAGCTTTTCACCATTGAATATATTGGCTGTGGGATTCTCATATAAGGTCTCATTATGTTGCATAACATTCCTTCCTTATCCACTTTGTTGATTTTTTAAAATCAGAAATGGATTTTGAACTTTCTCAAATTCTTTTTCTACATTAATACGATCATATGATTTTATCTTTAATTTTGTTAAGGTAGTGTATCACACTGATTGATTTGTGGATATTCTACCAGTGTTGCATGGTAAATCCCATTGGGGTTTTACTTGGGGTAAATCCCATTGATCATGTGTATGATCTTTATTTTTTATTGAATTCAGTTTCTAATATTTGATGATAACTTATGCATCTATGTTCATCAAGGACATTGGTCTTTAATTTTATTTTTTTGGTGGTGTCCTTTTCTGGTGTGGTATCAAGGTAATGCTGGCCTCATAAATAGAGTTTAGAAGCATTTACTCCTTTTCAAATTTATGAAAGAGTTTGGGAATAATATGTATTAAATCTTCTTTGAATTTTTGGTGGAATTCACCAGTGAAGCCATCTGTGTCTTGGACTTTTGTTTGTTGGGGAGTGTTTGTTTCAGATTCAATCTCCTTACTAATAGTTTGTCTATTCTCATTTTCTATTTCTTCAAGTTCTGTCTTGGAAGATTGTAAATTCCCAGGAATTTAACCATTTCTTCTACATTGTCCCATTTGTTGGCATATAATTGTTCATAGTAGTCTCATAACTTTTTAATTTCCTTTTTTATTTCTCATAACATTTTTCTATCAATTGCAATGTCCTCTCTTTTATTTCTAATTATTTGAGCCCCCCCCCAACTCTCTCTCTGTCACTCTCTCTCTTTATTATTTATTTTTTTGGTGAGTCTAGCTAATGGTTTGTCAATTTTTTTTTCTTTTTAAAGAAACAACTCTTGGTTTTATTAATCTTTTACATAGTCTTTTCATTTTTGTCTGCTCTGGTCTTTATTATTGGTTCCTTCTACTAACTTTGTGCTTAATTTATTCTTCTTTTTCCAGTTCCTGTAACTGTAATATTAAATGGTTTATTTGATATTTCTCTTGTGTTTAGAGATAGGCCTGCTTTTATTTTCCTTTTTCTCTTCCTTAAATTTTAGTTAGTTGGCATACAGGGCAATATTGGCTTCAGGACTAGAATTCAGTGATTCATCACTAACATAAAACACCTAGTGCTCCTCACAAGTGCCCTCTTTATACCCATCACCTATCTAGCCTATCCCCTACCTACCTCCTACCACCAACCCCCAGTTTGTTCTGTATCATTGAGAACAAGGGTTCTCAATGGTTCTTGTGGTTTGTTTCTTGTGGTTTGCTTCCCACTCTCCTCTTTTTTCCTCTTTCCCATACATTCATCTGTTTGTTTCCTAAATTCCACATATGAGTGAAATCATATGGTATTTGCCTTTCTCTGACTGACTTATTTTGCTTAAATTAATACATTCTAGCTCCATTCACATCATTGCAAATGGCAAGATTTCATTCTTTCTGGTGTTCATAATATTCCATCGTCTATATATACCACATCTTTATCCATTCATCAGTTGATGGACATTGGGGTTTTCTCTATAACTTGGCTCTTGTTACAATGCTGCTGTAAACATTGGGATGTATGTACCCCTTCAAATCTGTATTTTTGTATTCTTTGGGTAAAAATCTAGTACTGCAATTGCTGCACCATAGGGTAGTTCTATTTTTAGTTTTTTGAGGAACCCCCATAGTGTTTTACAGAGTGGCTGCACCAGTTTGCATTCCAAGCAACTGTGGAAGAGAGTTCCCATTTCTCCACATCCTTGCCAACACATGTTATTTCTGTATTTCTAATTTTAGCCATTCTGACATATGTGAGATAGTATCTCATCGTGGTTTTGATACGTATTTCCCTGATGATGAGTGATGTTGAGCATTTGTTATGTATCTGTTAGCCATCTGTATGTCTTCTTTGGAAAAAAATGTCTTTTGCACATATCTTTTTTTTTTTTTTT